>NC_077229.1:461834368-462135618 GCF_027887165.1 Monodelphis domestica | reverse complement strand
ATTGAGAGAAAGAACTGTGGAAGTAGAAAAGTAGAAGTAAAACATTTGACTAATCACTTGTTTATTATATGGATATTAGATGTGGGGTTTTGTTTTTAAAAGATTACTCTATTACAAAAATGAACTATGTGGAAATAGATATTGAGTGACAACACATATGTAACATTGGAATTTTGTTGGCTCTGGGAGGGGGAGAAGGAAAAGGGAAGGGAAAGAATATGAATCATATAACCATGGAAAAAGTTAAATAAAAAATTAGAAAAAAAATGTGTGCATGTTACCTAAGAGGTGAAGGAGATTTCATTGACTTTTTTTAAAATTTTCTTCAATTAAAAATTGTTTTAACTGTAGTGTCCTTCCTATGTTATCTGCCTTTTATAGATCTGTGCAGAAGATAGCTGGTAAAGATGAAATTGACTTAGGAGAATGTGAAACGGAGTGATTAAAAAATGTGTAACACAGGACTTCCGGTTAAGATGGCGGCTTAGAGAAAGCTAAAGCTCAGATCTCCTGAAAACCCTTCCTGACCGATCTCAAACGATAAGCTCCTAAGGTGCCGAAATTCAAAACGATCAACAGCACAGACCCTGGGAACCCTCCTCCTGGACCTGGACCCAGATCAAAAGGTACGGCTCCCCTTAAAAGCCAGAACTCGAGATCACTCGGACCTCAGGGGTAGGAGCGCAGAGTCCAAGGCTCCCGGAAGCCGCAGCCCGGCTGGGCTCAGAGAGCAGAACCCTCAGGGCCTTCTGCAGTCCCGGTGAAAGTTACTGCCTGGGGCTTCCGCTGCAGAGAGCTGGTCGAAACAACAGCAACCCTCAGGGCGGGCAAGACAGCCTCACGGGCTGGATCCTGCTATCCAAGTCTCAGTGAAAGTCCTTGCCCGGAGCTTGGGAAAGCTGCAGCCCATCCCCCCGCAGGCCGACGAAACAGCCTCACGGCCAGCTATTCTGAAGGCAACTTCCGGAAAGCGAGCCGGGGGGAGAGTGTGGCCTCGTGGTCCGACCCTTCCATTCCAGTTCCAGTGAGGCATATTCAGTTTAACCCAGGGAAAGCTCATAGAACTATCTGCCCAGGACTAAAGCCTCTGAACACCAGACAGAGACAAGAAAAACTAATCCTCCACATTCAGAAATGGCAAACTCCACAGAACCACAGAAGCCCCAAAATACCAAGAAAAATAAGAAGAAAGGGGCGACTTTGGACACATTCTACGGAGCCAAAATACAAAATACAGAGCAGACAGAAGATAATATAAAAGAAAATACTCCAAAACCTTCCAAAGGAAATGGAAACTCCCCACAAACCTATGAAGAATTTGAATCAGAAATGACCAAAAAGATGGAAGCCTTCTGGGAGGAAAAGTTGGAAATAATGCAAAAGAAATTCACGCATCTACAAAACCAGTTTGACCAAACTGTAAAAGAAAACCAGGCTTTAAAGGCCAGAATCAGGCAGCTGGAAGACAACGATCGTGTAAAAGAGCAAGAATCAATAAAGCAAACCAAAATACCAAGAAATTAGAAGAGAACATAAAATATCTCACTGACAAGGTGATAGATCTGGAAAATAGGGGGAGAAGGGATAATTTAAGAATAATTGGACTCCCAGAAAAGCCAGAAATAAACACGAAATTGGACATGGTGATACAAGATATAATCAAAGAAAATTGCCCAGAGATTCTAGAACAAGGGGGCAATACAGCCACTGACAGAGCTCACAGAACACCTTCTACACTAAACCCCCAAAAGACAACTCCCAGGAATGTAATTGCCAAATTCCAAAGCTGTCAAACAAAAGAAAAAATCCTACAGGAAGCCAGAAAAAGACAATTTAGATATAAAGGAATGCCAATCAGGGTCACCCAAGACCTTGCAAGTTCTACTCTGAATGATCGTAAGGCATGGAACATGATCTTCAGAAAGGCAAGAGAGCTGGGTCTCCAACCAAGAATCAGCTACCCAGCAAAACTGACTATATACTTCCAAGGGAAAGTATGGGCATTCAACAAAATAGAAGACTTCCAACTTTTTGCAAAGAAAAGACCAGAGCTCTGTGGAAAGTTTGATACCGAAAATCAAAGAGCAAGGAATACCTGAAAAGGTAAATATTAAGGAAAGGGGAAAATGTTATCTTCTTCTTTTACTCAAACTCTCTTCTATAAGGACTACATTTATATCAACCTATGTATACTAACATGTGGGGAAAATGTAATGTATAAATAGGGGGAAAAGAAAGACCAAATAGAATAATCGTTCTCACACAAAGATTCACATGGGAAGGGGAGGGGAAGAAAACTCCTATAAGAAGGAGAGGAAGAGAGGGGGGGGGTTACTTAAACCTCAATCTCAGGGAAATCAGCTCTGAGAGGGAAAAACATCCAGATCCATTGGGATCTTGAATTCTATCTTACCCAACAAGGGTAAGGAGAAGGGAAAACCAAGGGGGGGAGGGGGAGAGGGAGAACAAAAAGGGAGGGAAAGAGAGGGGGGAGGGGGAGGGAACAAAAAGGGAGGGACTAAAAAGGGAAACATCAAGGGAGGGGACAAGGGGGACTGTTTCAAAGTAAATCACTGGACTAAAAGGTAGAGCCGAAGAAGAAAAGGTTAGAATTAGGGAAGGCAATCAAAATGCCAGGGAGTCCACAAATGACAATCATAACTTTGAACGTGAATGGGATGAACTCACCCATAAAACGTAGACGAATAGCAGAATGGATTAGAATCCAAAACCCTACCATATGTTGTCTTCAAGAAACACACATGAGGCGGGTTGACACCCACAAGGTCAGAATTAAAGGATGGAGTAAGACCTTCTGGGCTTCAACTGATAGAAAGAAGGCAGGAGTGGTAATCATGATATCTGATAAAGCCAATGCAAAAATAGACCTGATCAAAAGGGATAGGGAAGGTAATTATATTTTGTTAAAAGGGACTATAGACAATGAGGAAATATCATTAATCAATATGTATGCACCAAATAATATAGCACCCAAATTTCTAATGGAGAAACTAGGAGAATTGAAGGAAGAAATAGACAATAAAACCATACTAGTGGGAGACTTAAACCAACCATTATCAAATTTAGATAAATCAAATCAAAAAATAAATAAGAAAGAGGTAAAAGAAGTAAATGAAATCTTAGAAAAATTAGAATTAATAGACATATGGAGAAAAATAAATAGGGATAAAAAGGAATACACCTTCTTCTCAGCACCACATGGCACATTCACAAAAATTGACCATACATTAGGTCACAGAAACATAGCACACAAATGCAGAAAAGCAGAAATAATGAATGCAACCTTCTCAGATCACAAGGCAATAAAAATAATGATTAGTAATGGTACATGGAAAACCAAATCTAAAACCAATTGGAAATTAAACAATATGATACTCCAAAACCGTTTAGTTAAAGAAGAAATCATAGAAACAATTAATAATTTCATCGAGGAAAATGACAATGGCGAAACATCCTTTCAAACCTTTTGGGATGCAGCCAAAGCAGTAATCAGAGGTAAATTCATATCCCTGAATGCTTATATTAACAAACAAGGGAGAGCAGAGATCAATCAATTGGAAATGCAAATGAAAAAACTGGAAAGCAATCAAATTAAAAACCCCCAGCAGAAAACCAAATTAGAAATCCTAAAAATTAAGGGAGAAATTAATAAAATCGAAAGTGATAGAACTATTGATTTAATAAATGAGACAAGAAGCTGGTACTTTGAAAAAACAAACAAAATAGACAAGGTACTGGTCAATCTAGTTAAAAAAAGGAAGGAAGAAAAGCAAATTCACAGCATTAAAGATGAAAAGGGGGACAGCACCTCCAATGAGGAGGAAATTAAAGCAATCATTAGAAATTACTTTGCCCAATTATATGGCAATAAATACACCAATTTAGGAGAAATGGATGAATATATACAAAAATACAAACTGCCTAGACTAACAGAAGAGGAAATAGAATTCCTAAATAATCCCATATCAGAAATTGAAATCCAACAAGCCATCAAAGAACTTCCTAAGAAAAAGTCCCCAGGGCCTGATGGATTCACCTGTGAATTCTATCAAACATTCAGAGAACAATTAATCCCAATACTTTACAAACTATTTGACATAATAAGCAAAGAGGGAGTTCTACCAAACTCCTTTTACGACACAAACATGGTACTGATTCCAAAACCAGGCAGGTCAAAAACAGAGAAAGAAAACTATAGGCCAATCTCCCTAATGAATATAGATGCAAAAATCTTAAATAGGATACTAGCAAAAAGACTCCAGCAAGTGATCAGAAGGATCATTCACCATGATCAAGTAGGATTCATACCAGGGATGCAGGGCTGGTTCAACATTAGGAAAACCATCCACATAATTGACCACATCAACAAGCAAACTAGCAAGAATCACATGATTATTTCAATAGATGCAGAAAAAGCTTTTGATAAAATACAACACCCATTCCTATTAAATACACTAGAAAACATAGGAATAGAAGGGTCATTCCTAAAAATAATAAACAGTATATATCTAAAACCAACAGCTAATATCATCTGCAATGGGGATAAACTAGATGCATTCCCAATAAGATCAGGAGTGAAACAAGGATGCCCATTATCACCTCTACTATTTGACATTGTACTAGAAACACTAGCAGTAGCAATTAGAGAAGATAAAGGAATTGAAGGCATCAAAATAGGCAAGGAGGAGACCAAGTTATCACTCTTTGCAGATGACATGATGGTCTACTTAAAGAATCCTAGAGATTCAACCAAAAAGCTAATTGAAATAATCAACAACTTTAGCAAAGTTGCAGGATACAAAATAAACCCACATAATAAATCATCAGCTTTTCTATATATCTCCAACACAGCTCAGCAGCAAGAACTAGAAAGAGAAATCCCATTCAAAATCACCTTAGACAAAATAAAATACCTAGGAATCTACCTCCCAAGACAAACACAGGAACTATATGAACACAACTACAAAACACTCGCCACACAACTAAAACTAGACTTGAACAAATGGAAAAACATTAACTGCTCATGGATAGGACGAGCCAATATAATAAAAATGACCATCCTACCCAAACTTATTTATCTATTTAGTGCCATACCCATTGAGCTACCAAAATACTTCTTCACTGATTTAGAAAAAACATAACAAAGTTCATTTGGAAGAACAAAAGATCAAGGATATCCAGGGAAATAATGAAAAAAAAACACATATGATGGGGGCCTTGCAGTCCCTGACCTAAAACTATATTACAAAGCAGCAGTCATCAAAACAATTTGGTACTGGCTAAGAAACAGAAAGGAAGATCAGTGGAATAGACTGGGGGAAAACGACCTCAGCAAGACAGTATACGATAAACCCAAAGATCCCAGCTTTTGGGACAAAAATCCACTATTCGATAAAAACTGCTGGGAAAATTGGAAGACAGTGTGGGAGAGACTAGGAATAGATCAACACCTCACACCCTACACCAAGATAAATTCAAAATGGGTGAGTGACTTAAACATAAAGAAGGAAACCATAAGTAAATTGGGTAAACACAGAATAGTATACATGTCAGACCTTTGGGAGGGGAAAGGCTTTAAAACCAAGCAAGATATAGAAAGAATCACAAAATGTAAAATAAATAATTTTGACTACATCAAACTAAAAAGCTTTTGTACAAACAAAACCAATATAACTAAAATCAGAAGGGAAACAACAAATTGGGAAAAAATCTTCATAGAAACCTCTGACAAAGGTTTAATTACTCATATTTATAAAGAGCTAAATCAATTGTACACAAAATCAAGCCATTCTCCAATTGATAAATGGGCAAGGGAAATGGATAGGCAGTTCTCAGATAAAGAAATCAAAACTATTAACAAGCACATGAAGAAGTGTTCTACATCTCTTATAATCAGAGAGATGCAAATCAAAACAACTCTGAGGTATCACCTCACACCTAGCAGATTGGCTAACATAACAGCAAAGGAAAGTAATGAATGCTGGAGGGGATGTGGCAAAATAGGGACATTAATTCATTGCTGGTGGAGCTATGAACTGATCCAACCATTCTGGAGGGCAATTTGGAACTATGCCCAAAGGGTGCTAAAAGAATATCTACCCTTTGACCCAGCCATAGCACTGCTGGGTCTGTACCCCAAAGAGATAATGGACACAAAGACTTGTACAAAAATATTCATAGCTGCGCTCTTTGTGGTGGCCCAAAACTGGAAAATGAGGGGATGCCCATCAATTGGGGAATGGCTGAACAAACTGTGGTATATGTTGGTGATGGAGTACTATTGTGCTAAAAGGAATAATAAAGTGGAGAAGTTCCATGGAGACTGGAACAACCTCCAGGAAGTGATGCAGAGCGAGAGGAGCAGAACCAGGAGAACATTGTACACAGAGACAAACACACTGTGGTATCATCGAACGTAATGGACTTCTCCATTAGTGGTGGTGTAATGTCCCTGAACAACTTGCAGGGACCCAGGAGAAAAAAACACCATTCATAAGCAAAGGATAAACTATGGGAGTGGAAACACCGAGAAAAAGCAACTGCCTGAATACAGAGGTTGAGGGGACATGACAGAGGATAGACTCCAAATGAACACTCTAATGCAAATACTATCAACAAAGCAATGGGTTCAAATCAAGAAAACATCTAATGCCCAGTGGACTTACGTGTAGGCTATGGGGGGTGGGGGGGGGAGGAAAAGAAAATGATCTATGTCTTTAACGAATAATGCTTGGAAATGATCAAATAAAATATATTTAAAAAAAAATGTGTAACACAGTTGGAGGGATTAGAATAAAGGTTTGGAGGGCAGAAGAGACACAATGGGTACTGGAATAGAAGGATCTCTGGATTCATCTAGGCTCTGCCCTACTTTAGTATGAGAGCTATTTTGAAAAGCAGTTGGAGATCTCTGGCATTGAACAGAGAAAAGGAGGTATTAGGAATGTCAATTCCCACTGGATCCCAAGTCTTTGCCCTGATCTGTATGAAGTATTTAGTCCATAATACACAAATCTGTACCTATTAACCAACTCTACTGGATATGGGAGTTGAACATCAATCCTATGATTTATACTCCTTTGATTTTTCTCAGGATGAGTTATCATTAAAAATGAGCAAAGTAAACTATGAATTTCTGAAAACTTCTAGGTTCTCATTGATTTATAATTTTCTTAAGATACTCTGTCTAGTAAAAGTTTTATTTTGAGTGGGGAGTAGAAAGAAATGCAAAAAAATAGATATTATTTATTATTTGTTGTTTTTATTCAACCTATGCAAAGGCTAAAGCACTGCATAAAGCCTAAGGATGCTGTGTATTCCTATTGAGCATTGACTCTACTCATGCCAAGGACATGGGAGAAGGGGGAAAGAAAGAACGAAAATTTTCTCTAATTGTGAAATGCCTAATTAAGTGTAATTTAAAAAACATAGAATATGATTCAGAGAGGATGAAATAGAGGGCAGGAAAGTTGATTAATATCAGTGTAGAGAATCTAAGTGTTAGAGAAGATGTGCAAGAATATCAAGGGAAATAATGAAAAAAAAATTGAAGGATGGAAACCGTATCCAAGGTTTTTGCTGTTGTTTACTCCTTTTCCTGCTGTAGTATTGGGATTTCTGCATGTTGGTGGTCATTGCTATCTTGGTTTCTGTCTCACAGGATTATGCTTTGGATTTTCTTCCCTTCCCTATCAGAGGCCTGAGTGAGGATAGGCAGATCTGTGGTGTTTTTTGGTGTAGAGTGCTTCATAATGTTTTGCCCTGAGGTTTTCTACCTCAGCCACTGCTGCTACTGCTGTTGCTGCCTGTTGCTGAAGCTACGACTCCCTAAGGGGTGAACTTGGGCTGCTTTCATCTAGCCCGCAAGAATTTGGAGATTTCTTTAGTCCTGGTTCTACCTGGCCATGAGTGGGGGGAAGAGTAGTCCCTTGTTCAATTTTGCTTCCTAATCCCCTCTCACTGCCTACCTTTCATATCTTGTGTCTAGTGGAAAAGTGCCTTTTCTTGCCCTGTTTTGACCTCAGACCTTTTGAGACACTTTGTAATGATAGGTTTGGCTTCACCTCCAATTCCAGCTTTTGGGATAAGAATCCACTATTTGACAAAAACTGCTGGGAAAATTGAAAAACAGTATGGGAGAAATTAGGCTTAGAACATCTTACACTATACAGTAAGATAAATATAGAATGAGTAAATGTCAAATATAAAGATGGAAATTATAAATAAATTAGGTGAACATAGAATAGTATACCCAGATCTATGGGAAAGGAAGGAATTTAAGACCAAGCAAGAAATAGAGAACATTACGAAATGTAAAATGAATAATGTTTATTACATCAAATTAAAAAGTTTCCGTACAAACAAAAACCAATGCAACAACAATTATAAGGGAAGCAACAAACTGTGGTGGGGATGTATAATAAAAACCTCTGACAAAGATCTAATTAATAAAATTTATGAGGAATTAAGCCAAATATACAAAAAATCAAGCCATCCCCCAATTGACAAATGATCAAGGGACATGAAAAGGCAGTTTTCAGATGAAGAAATCAAAACTTTCAATAATCACATTAAAAAGTGTTCTAAATTTCTCCTGATTAGAGAAATAAAAATCAAAACAACTCTGAGGTGCCACCTCACCCTAGCAAATTGACCAATATGACAGCAAAGGAAAATAATAAATGTTGAACGGGATGTGGCAAAATTGGGACACCAGTACACTGCTGGTAAAGCTATGAATTGATCCAACTATTCTTTAAGGCAATTTGTAATTATGCCCAAAGAGCTTTTAAGTAATGCATATGCTTTGATCCACAATACCAGTACTAGGTTTGTACTCCAAAGAGATAATAATGAAAAATGTTTGTACAAAAATATTCATAACTTCACTCTTTGTAGCGGCAAAATATTATAAAATGAAGGGGGTGTTCCTTGATTGCAGAATGGCTGCACAAATTGTGGTATCTGATGGTGATGGAATACTAATTGTACTCTAAGGAATGATGAACTGGAGGATTTCTTTATGAATTGGAAAGACCTCCAAGAACTGATGCAGTGTAAAATGAACAGAACCAAGAGAACATTGTACACTTAAAGTGAAACATTGAGAACTATCCAATGTAATGGACTTTACCTACTAGTACCAAAACAAAAATCCAGAATATTGCTGAAGGATTTATGAGAAAGAATGCTAACTATCTTGAGAGTAAGAACTATGGGAGTAGAAAAGCAAAAGAAAAACTTATGACATCACTTATCACTTGTTTATATGGGTATATGATTTGGGGTTTTGGCTTTAAAAGATTGCTCTATGGAAAAAAATGAAAAATTTGGAAATACATATCAAAGGACAAGATTTGTATGATCCTATGGAAGGGTTTATTGGCTCCAGGAGCAGGGAGGAAAGAGAGGAGGGAAAGAAAATTATAAACTGGAGGATTTCTGTATGAACTGGAAGAACTTCCAGGAACTGATTAAGAGTGAAATAATCAGAACTAAGAGAACACTGTACACAGATTATGGAACAATACAATGTAATGGACTTTGCTCCTACAAGACTATCCAAGGAGCTTATGAGAAAGAGTACTATCCACATACAGAGAAAGAACTGTGTGAGTAGAAACACAGAAGAAAAACTTATGAATCATTTTTTATGGGTATATGATTTGGGGTTTTAAAAGAGTGCTTTACTGCAAAGATGAATAATATGGAAATAGGTATAAGTGATAGCAATTGTACGACCCAATGGAAGTGTTTAGTGGCTCTGGGAGTGAGGAGGGGGAAGGAGAGGTAAAGAATGTATTGAATCATATAAACATGGAAAAATATTTAAAAATACATTAAAGAAAAATCAGAGAGAGAAGGTGTGTGTGGGGTGTGGATGTCTGTGTGAAAGAAGCATTCCAGGGAAAAACCCTGAGTGTATTGGGAACAGCTTAATGTCAGAATTGGAATAGATTAGTTGTACTTAAGGAGGAGAAAAACATTGAAGTGGAAGTAATATCAAATGAAGATATTGGAAACATTTAGGATATAAAGCTTTTCTCTTGTAACCTTTGTCCAAAAACATTTTGGAATGAAACTTTCTCCTTACTGGAGGAAATGGAGTTTTCAGAATGGAGTTGGCAGAGAGCTCCAGCTATTGTCAGCTCCTCTTTAGGATTCTTCAAGCCTGATCCAAATTCAGGACTCATCAAGCTTTGAATCTTATCACTCATTATGTTCCTGGCTTACAGTTTTGAGAAGGAAGATGGAAGAAGCTAGTTTTACTTCAGGTTGTAGAAGGAAAAGACTCTGGGAAGACATGAGAGGAGTGGACTTTCTCCAATATATCCAGTTTGCTACTCAGGAGATTTTGAGGAATTTCCCTTTGGGTGAGATTAAGGATTATCTTTCTTGGTTAATTTATCTCATCCCCAATGAGATAGATCCTTCATTCTATATTATCTAGTACATATTCTATGCATATCTTCTCTGATTTGTTTCCCTATGTTTATATTGTGCAATTGTAACTTGGTGTGGAAAAGTTTAAGCCTTAGATAGTTTCTTTCACCCCAATAAAAATGGCAAAGAGATCTGAAGTTAGTAGTTTAATCATACCCCTAAACTAATAATATTTAAGGAAACAGATAGATATAATTCTAGTCTAGTACCTCTAGTACTCACTCTCTCTAAGAAGAGCAGAGTGACTTCCTCCCCTAACCTCCTTCTACCCTTTATGGTTGGAATTAGCTAACATTCCTCTTAGAGAACAATGTGGGGAGAAGAGTATGGGGATATTTAGTTTTCCTTTAAATCATACAATAATAGGCCTTGAAGTATAGGGCCTCCCTTCTATAAATGTGGGGCCAATTCTTCCTTATGTCACCACACATACTTCATAATTTCACTTTTTTTTGGTTGTTTTAAACCTATCTGACCTTCATTCATTTTAGATGAAAACCTTATAAAGATAATACCTACATCAGAATCAAGTAAAAATAAACCTTTTTTCAGTCATCAAAGTATTTTTTTCCTAAGAAAAATAAACAAACCAGGTGATATGTCTGCACAACATTCGCTTCTGGCATTTTTTAGAAAAGAATACTCTTGAGAAGGTTAGGGTAGCTGAACTGTTATGTGAAGAAACACAAATCATTAGAGTTAGAGAGTTGGGGGTCATTTTAGTTTGAGTTGGGGGTCACTTAGTTATTTTATTTGTGTTTGTTGCTTACATATAAACATTTTCCCATAATATCTATAGAAGCTTTTATGGATTTTCTACTAAGGTCCATCACTCTTTTAACAGGGAAAGATAGACATTATGCACTATCATTTATTTTCATATTGTCAATTAGTATTGCATTTTCAGCAGAAATATGACATAAACAGTAAAAATCCCTGACATTTTTATATTCAGTTTCTTTAATGTAATGGTATTAAATACAAACAACAACAAAAATCTTTGCAACCAGAAATCCAACAATTTTTATTATCACAATGACATCTCCAGTGCTTAATTCAATGGTCAGATAGGTGGAGGAAGGAGGTGGCAACACCCATAAGAAGACTCATGGCAGTTAAATAGAGAATTCAATTATGAGTGAAGAATTTATTCATCACTGCACTCTCTCCCTATCCTTGAATATAAAAGTTTCCTTTTTCTGGAGGATCCATACATTGGAAGAACATAGGAAAGAGTCAAAGAATCTTATTGACCTTGACATTAAAATTGCTCTAGTATTTGTGATGTTGTTAGTGGTTTCAGTCCCTCTACCAACACAAATCTCATGTTCCCTATGACTTTTCATCTTAAAATATTGCCATTCATAGCTTTCTGTACATCCTCCAAAAAGAAGTCAATCAATAACCTGGAGGATATTCTCTTGTTCTTCTAGCAGAAAGGATATGGACACAAAATGAAAAGATGTATATACAGTCTTGGATCTGATAATGTTGAGATTGCTTTTGCTTGAATATGTTTATTTGTCACAAGTTTTCCCAACATCCTCTTCTCTCTTCCTCTGGTCAGGTGAATGGAGAAATAAACATTTTAGTGTTAAAGTTTATATATCTATATCTATCTATCTATCCATCTATGCATCTATGTATCTATGTATCTATGTATCTATCTACGTATCTATTTATGCATCTCTCTATCTATCTCTCTATCTCTCTATCAATCAATCTATCTATCTATCTATCTATCTATCTATCTATTTTAAATAGAGTGCCATTGTGACATTTAGGCAGTTTTCCTATTGCCTCTCACTTTTGTATGACAAACCCAATTCTGTTTTGAAGTCATGTCATTCATTCATGGTGTTTTCTAAAGCATTTTCATGCACAATATATCATAATTCAGCCTTCTTTCACCTACCATATATATATTTTCAGTGCATCTGAATTATCTGAAAATTTTTATTCTCTTGAACAGAATGCCTCATAATTTACAGTTATATGGCTTCACCAAGTTATGTCTGGCACAGACTATGTAAGAGTGATGTATCCAGGACAGGTAAGAATTGTGACTAGAAGAGTCTTTCTTTGTTACTCACTAGTCTTTATTTTACACTACAGGAGCATTGAATAGCATTAGCTTATAAGTGAGACACACTAAGAAGCAGTCAGAGGGAAATATCAGAGATTTGCTGCCAATCATAAAACAGGGAGCAGAAAAAATATGAAACAAAGAAAATCACTAATAAGTGACATCAAGAGGCTTACCCAATGCTTGCTGAGTTTTCAGAATGGATAGGTTTGTTTTGGGCCAGAGGGAATAATTGAAAGTGTGAATTGATAAGATTATCCTGACCATACTACTTTCATAAAAGCAACAACTGTCCTCTAAATGGGTGTTTTGTGAATATATGATCATCATACCCAGAGAGAAAAGAAACGGGGTGTACACTGAGGCTAGTATACTTAGAGCAGAAAGGGAAGTCAATTCTTAGATGGACAATGAAATATTACAGCACCAAAGAGGATTTAGTATCTCTTTCCTTCTATAAATAACAACTTTTATCCCTAAAGCTTAACAGATATATCAGTTTTGTAGTTCCCAGGGATTTCAGGATAGTGATTAGCTAATGTAAAAGCAGACATAAGATTACAGTGCTCATCTTTCTTATGATAGCTCAAAATGAACAAATTTGTTAGCTCTACAAACAAGAAACTGCAAAAAAAAAACACATAACAACAACAAGAAAACCTATTTCATCTGGGCTAGAATTCATAGTATTGTGATTTGGGGAACGGGGGGTGGGGGGGAGAAGAAATCCAAGCAGTTAAAAGTGTGAGGAAAGAGTATCAGGAAATAAATTGTCAGTGTTAAAAGGAGTATGAATCATTAATATGAACTCCTACCAACATTTTTTTTAAGTTAACTTAATCTATAAGTAACTTTGACCATTTTCAAGGGAAGTGGTCTTGGGCCATATTCTGGTTTTAAAAAATAGACTATTTTTTATTTTATCAAATGTTTTCCATGCTTCCATGATTTATTTTCTTTCCCTCCCCTCTTCCCTCTTCTCTCCCAGAGCTGACAATCAACTACACTGGGTTGTAGAAATACTATCATTTGATATGTATCTCCACATTATTCATTTTTAACATAGAGCAATCTTTTAAAACCAAAAAGCCCAAATCATATATCCATATAAACAAGTGATAAGTGATGTCATAAGTTTCACTTTTGCTTTTCTACTCCCATAGTTCTTACTCTCAAGGTGGTTAGCATTCTTTCTCATAAATCCTTCAGCAATGTTCTGGATTTTTGTTTTGGTACTAGTAGTAAAGTCCATTACATTGGATAGTTCTACAATGTTGCAATGAATATACAATGTTCTCTTGGTTCTGCTCATTTCATTCTGCATCAGTTCTTGGAGATCTTTCTAGTTCATCATTCCTTTTAGTACAATAATAATCTACCACCATAAGATACAACTTGTTCAGCCAACCCCCAATCAAAGAACACCCCCTCATTTTACAATGTTTTACTACCAGAAAGAATACAGCCATAATTTTTTTTTGGATAATACTTTTCCCTTATTATCTCTTTGGAGTACAAACCCAGAGGTGGTGTGGCTAGATCAGCAGGAAAGCAGTATTTTAATTCCCTTTGTGGATAATTCCAAATTGCTCTCCAGAATGGTTGGTCCATTTCACAGCTCCATCAGCAGTGTATTAGTATCCAAATTTTGCCACATCCCCACTAACATTTATCACTTTTGTAATATATAAAATGGTTGCCAAATTGTAGTAATTAAAATTAAATTATGAGATTGCTAGGAGCTTCATTATATTGAAGTAGTGATAGTAAAGAGAGGGAAATGTAGGAAAGACGTAGGGAGGAGTTTAGCTAAACACTCTAATTGCATTTTTTATTGAAAAAAATATTTAATTAATTTAGAATATCTTTCCATGGTTACATGATTCATGTTCTTTTCCTCCCCTCCTCCCCACTTCCCCATAACTAATGCACAATAACAATGGGTTTTACATATGCCATTGATTAAGGCCTATTTCCCTATTACTGACAAGCTTAGCAGGGTGATTGTTTAGAGTCTATATTGAGAGTGGGAGTCAATATGGTCAATAGAGATAGCAACAGTTCAGACCTCCTCAAACCCTTCCTCACCAATCAAAAACACAATACTTTGAGGGGACTGAAAACCAAATTAAACAACAGGACAGAGCTAGGGAACCCTCCTCCTGGATCCAACTAAAAGGGTACACCCTCCTCCCCAAAAGTCTAAATTCTAGAACACTGGGGTAAAAAGGGAAGGAAGAACCCAGGCCCACTCCCTCAACTATAGTGCAGAATGTCCAATGATGGCTGGAATTTCTAGGCAGACAAGGGAACTAGTCTGGAGGGAGTACCTTGCTGGCACAGCTGTGCCAGGCTCAGGGCTTTCAAAATAGGCAGCATAGAGGTATCTGGAGGAGAAGTGCAGAGCAGGCAGCCAAGGCACAGACAAGATGCTCCATCTTGCCCCACCACCCTGCTCAAGGTTTTGGCCTCAGGGCACATCCAGCTCTGTAGATCAACTCTACCTTGGATCAATCTCATCAATATGGCAGGTAAGAAGCCTTCGGAGGGCAGGGAAACTCAAGCTCCAAAACCATTCCCCCATAGACTACTCTGAGAGCCTTGCTTTCTAAGGTCCACTGCTGCAACCACTAAAGGCAAAAACCTTGAAAACAGAGAAGGAAGCCTAGCTCCTTTTCAGCTTCTGCTGTCAGATGGGGAAGACCTGACTAACCTTATCAATAAGTAGAACAGAGAAGAAGCCCCTTCAGGACAGAACAGCCCAAACCCACAGATCTAGCACATAATGAGAGGAGCAAGACTACAGGCAACTACAGGGGGAAAAGAAGGTGGAAATATAAGTAAACAACAGAAAAAGAAAAAAAAAGAAATTACAACTGAGATCTTCTATCCAGGCAATGAACAAAGAGCAAGTTGAAGAGAGAAGGATCAAAGAACAATAAACAAAAACACAGAAGCTCCAGAGAATTGGACACAGGCTTTGGAAGAACTCAAAATACAATTCAAAAAACAATTGAGAGAGAGGTAGGAGTCAAGATGGCAGCATAAAGGCAGTGAAAGTTCAGATGTCTGAAAACTCTTCCTTACTGATTAGAAACTAAATGCTCCTAAGGGACTGAAAATCAAACCTAACAAGACAGAGCCAAGGAACCCTGCTGCTGGAGTCAACTTAAAAGGTAAGCCCCCCCAAAAGCCTGAATTAGAGAACACTCAGGTTTAAGGGGAAGGAAGAGGGAAGGTAACAGAACCCCTCCCCCACCTGGAGCACTGATCATCCAGTTGTAGCTGGAACCTCTGGGTGGACAAGGGTGCTGGTCTGGAGGGAGTACCTTGTGAGCAAAGCTGTGCCAGGCTCTGAGCGTCAAACACAGGTGGTGGGAAAGGAGTAGAAGAAGCACAGAGTGGAAAGCCTAGTTGCAGCACCAGAAACACTCCACATTGCCCCCTCCTTCCCAAGGTTTTGGCCTCAGAGCACATCTAGCTCTACATGTTCAAACCAGCTGGACTTAATCTCATCAAAGCATTCAGAGGGCAGGGAAGCTCAAGCTCCAACACTCCTCCACCACAGACTGCACTGAGAGATTTGATGACTAAGCTGCAAGGGGGAAGGCCAAGAGAAAAGCCCCAAACCACAGATCCAAAACATAATGAGAGGCACAAGAGTGCAGGCAATAACAGGGGCAAATATGATCAAACAACAGAAAAAGAAAAAAGAAATTACAATTGACAGTTTCTACCTAGGCAATGAAGAAAGAGCAGATATGACAAAGGATGAAGAAACACTAAGCAAAAACACAGAAACTCTAGTTAATTGGACACAGGCTTTGGAAGATCTCAAAATACAATTCAAAACAATTAAGAGAGGCTGAAGAAAACTGGGAAAAGAACTTAAAAAGCAAGATAAGTCATCTAGAAACAGAGGAACTTGAACTAAAACAAGAAAATAATGTCTTGAGAGCCAAAATTAATCAGGTTGAAAATATGGCAAAAGAAATGAAAGATGAAGCAAAACAAAATGAAAGAAAAGGCAAAGAAGATGAAAGATGACCTTCAAAGAGAATCAGACCAGAAAAAGAAAGATGACCAAAAAGCCAGGGATGAAATCAGTCTTTAAAATCCAGAATACAACAATTAGAAGCAAGCAACTTCACAAGGCAGCAGGAAACTATAAAACAAAATCAAAAGAAAGAAATAATTGAGGAAAATATGAAGCACCTCATTCACAAAACAGAAGATTTAGAAAATCATTCCAGGAGAGACAACTTAAGAATCATTGGTCTAACAGGAGACCATGGCAAAAGAAAAAGCCTGGACATCATTCTACAGGAAATTATCCAAGAACACTGCACAGATATTCTAGAACAAGAGGCAAAAGTGGAGATTGAAAAAAATCGACAGATCATCTCCTGTACTTAATTACCAACTGACAAAACTCAGGAATGTTATAGAAAAATTCAAGGAAAAAAATATTACAAACTGCTAAGAAGAATTCATTCGGATAAAAAGGAACTACAATGAGGATAACATGAGATCTGGCTGCATTTACACTGAAGGAACGAAAGGCGTGGAAAATGATATTCTGGAAAGCAAGGGAACTATGTCTACAACCAAGAATCAACTACTCAACAAAACTGACTATATTTTTCTAAGGGAAAGTATGGTTATTTAACAAAATTGAAGAATTCCAAGCATTCATAAAGAAAAGACCAGACCTGAATGGAAAATCTGATGCCCAAACACAGAACTCAAGAGAATCATCAAAAGTTAATTAAGAAATGGGGAGAAAAAACAAACCAAAAAAAAAAAATAACCAACTTTTTTTAAAAGACACAATAAGTTAAAGTTATATGTATCGCTGTAAGAAAAGAGGATATTGGTAACTCTTAAAAATTGTTGTTATCACCTGGATATCTAGATACTTAGAGGGAACAATGACAAACTTTATAAGATGAAATGCCAAGACATAAATATGGACATATTTATGCATAAATATATATATATATATATATATACAGCTAGAACTAAGAAAAGAGGTTAATACTAGGAGAAATGGGAAAATAAACAAAAGGGAATAAATTTATATGTCACAAAGAAGCACATGGCAAGAGGGGGGAAGAATATCAATACACTGAAAGTGTAAAGAGGTTGGAGATAGGAAATACTCTATTCTTATGTGCATTGAAATTGACTCAAAGAGGGAAGAACAATCAAATATATTGGGTCAGAGAATTGATTTGTTCCATATAGGGGAGTAGAAGGGTAACAAACAGACTTGTGGTGAGAGAAGCAATTCAAGGGAGGGAGAGGGTGGGGGTGTAGTTTAAAAAGACTGTAAAGAAAAGAAGATGGTAATAAGAAAGGTGGAGGTAGAAAGGGAAGTAAAATAAGGGTGGGGATTAGGGGAACTGACTAAAAAACATTGGTGTAGAAGGAAATAGTGAAATAAGTAAAGGTAGGACTAGGTGTAGAAATCAAAATGCTAGGAAATACAGCTGATAATCATAACTCTGAATGTGAATGCAATGAACTCACCCATAAAACACAAGCAAATAGCAGAGTGGGTTAGAAACAAAAACCCTACCATATTCTGTCTATGTGAAACACACATGAAGAAGGTAGATATGCATAGGGTCAAAGTAAGAGGATAGAGTCAAATCTATTGGGCATCAACTGATAAAAAGAAGGGAGGAGTTTCAATCATGATATCTGACAAAGCCAAAGTAAAAATAGATCTAGTCAAAAGATATAGGGAAGGTAATGTTTCCATCTAGAGGTTTCCTTCTGAGGCTCTGATATTTGGAGTCAACCTTAAACAGGACAAAATTATATTCAAGAAAGAGAGAAGTAGAAATAAAAATTTGTATTGGAAATTCCCAGGTAATTAAGCCAAATTTCTAGGAGGAATTGGACATCACTGTTCCTTTCTTCTCTACTTTCTAAAATAAATAAAACACAGGTTATCACATCATAAATACAAATAATTTCACTCTGCGTTCCTGATTGACAGTATAATAATAATGTAACAATAGATAATTATATGCAATAACAGATAATTATAACTAATATTTACATAGTGCTTTAAGGTCTGTAAATTACTTTTATATAGTTGTAATATTTATAATAACAATATTGGCATTTATAATAGCACTTTAACATTTGCAAGACACTTTAAAAATACCACCTCATTTGTGACTTACAGCACCTGGTGAGGTAGGTACTAGTATTAGCCCTATTTACAGGTAAGAAAATTGGGGTAGGGAACTGTTTAGTGACTTACTCAGGTTCACACAGCTAATGTCTGAGGCTGGATGTGAACTGAGGTAAAGTGCTATATTTATTATGCTACCTATTATCTCATTTGACCCTCATACAAACCCTGTGAGGTGGGTGCTATTATTATCTCTATTCTGAATATGAGGAAACTAAGGCTGAGGATCCATTATTTCTGTACTCATAGGTTATTCTGGTAACTAAATGGAAACCAAGACATTTGAAAGGTTGGGCTTGCTGCTTAGCAAATTTAGTTTGATCTTAGTTTCCTTTGAGTTTCCCTTCACTCTAAGCGTCATGATGTAACTTTTAACTGATGTCTCAAATGACATACTATCATGGGCTTGGACCCTACTAATTATAGAGTCTTGTAGGCCTTGAAAACTTGAACTTCACTCATGGTAAAATGTCTCTCCTTAAATACACAAGTAAGTAATGCCCAGCAAATTTTCAACAAATTAGACATCTACACTGAGGTTTATGTCTTCAACTGAAAGGTTTTCTTATTTAAGTCATACCTATTGAAATCCATAGGGAATGCTAGTATATCAAAATATTGCTTATTAAATCTATTAAGGTGATGAATTATTTTTGTCCTTATTCTTTTTCTTTAGGCATATTGTTATTGTTTGAATGTGGTTTTTTTAACATCTTTCTAAAATGTTAAGGTATAAATGTTTTCTCCAACTGAAGATTAAGTTACAATTGGATAAAAGGCATCAGAGTTAAATGACTTATTTTCTCCAGAATAAATAAAATAATTATTAGATTTAGTCTAAATGATAATACTTAGTCTTCTTATCCTTCTCCCTCTTCCCTCATTCAAATCAGCCCATAATTTCTAGAATCTATTATCTGAATGATTTAACTTTTGTCAGTGTAATTGGTTCCTTTACCTTTGAATGTAAAGTCTCTGATGGCTTTTTATGACTAGTATTATTTTTATTTAATTAATGTTTTCAAATTATATGCCAAAAATAACATTTTTATCATTGTTTTCTGAAATTTTGCAATTCATGTTTTCTTTCTCCCTCCCAACCATATCCCCTCCCTAATAATACAAATTATATGATATAGATTGTTCATGTACTATCTTATAATACATATTTCCATGTTCATTATATTGTGAAATGAGACATATTTCTTACAACAGAGAAAAAACATTACCGAGAAAATAATGCAGAAGATGGTATGCTTCAATCTCCCCTCAGACTCTTATCATTTCATTTACTGGTTTCAGATAAACTTTTTTGTCAGATATTCCATGGAGTAGTTCTGAATCCTTGCCATGTTCAGTCATTCATAGTTGATCATCATGCACTATTGTTGTTGCTGTGTATAACCATTTCCCAATTGTTGGGTATCTTTTGCCAGTTATTTTCCTCCACAAAAAGATCTGCAATAAATACTTTTTGTATAAGTAGGTCCTTTTCCCCCTATCTTTAATCTGAGATATTGATCTAGTAATGACATTACTGGGTCAAAGAGTATTCATATTTTTATATCATTTTGGTCATGGCTCCAAATTGATCTCCAGAATGTTTGGATCAGTTCACAGGTCCAGAGTGTAGTAGTCTCATAGTTTGTTTTTTTTTTTTCCCACATCCTCTCCAACATTTGTAAATTTCATTTTTTTTGTCATGTTAGCCAAACTGATAGCCTTTGATTGTTTCTATAAAAATAAATTTTCTGCAGTGAATCTCTAACTTTTGAAAAAAGGATTAAAAAAAAAAAACCTTAATCTGGATGTTTGTTGTTTGAGTTCTAGAATACAATTTGATAAAAATAGTGATTAGGTTTCTGGTTTTCACTTTAAGACTATTTGGCCCACAATGTAGCTAAGGTGTCATGCATTCACAATAAAAAAATAGAAATCAATATTATTATAAATGTATTATATTTTGGGCCTGACAACAAATCTGTGGTTTGCTTTAATCTAGTTCTTGATAGGAATGGAATAGGCTTCTATATTGTCAATTCCTTGAAATTGATTCAGAAATTCTTACATGTTAAAATATAAATGATTGACCTTGGAATAGTCTTTCATTGGAACAGAACTTCTATTTAGATTAACTTCTGGGGTAGCTCACTGTCAAACCACTTTATCCCTTTCTAAAATCCTCTTTTCCTTTATCTTTACTCATGTATTTTTCCCTGTTTCTGTCCTCAACTTCTTAATTGATTAAAGAATCAGCCAATTTTCAAGTAATTCACACTACCAGATTGTTTTCACCATTGTGGTGGGGATGTGGTAATGTGATACAACAAGTGAGGGGAAGTTTTTGAAAAGAGCATGTGTTTCAGGGCATAAAAAAGATTATTTGGTTCTTTTAAGTCCTTACAATTTTTCTCTGGTCTGGCCCAATTTTCCTTTGAATGTACATAGTAAAAAGAAAGTTCTTCACCTAGATATTAAAAACCCTATGGAGGCACACTCATGCTCAGTTTATAAAAACAAAACAAAAAACCCCATCAAAACACATACCCCTTCCTAACCTTTTACAACCTCAATAGCACCTGGTAATTGGAGCCCAGTGAGTGAATAGTAGGATTTCCTGACTCTAGTATCTTATAATAGATTAAGGAAATTCATTAGGTCCTTGGCTGGACGACAGTTTGAGAACAATAGGGTCAATACCATAGAAGTAGGAGAAAGGAAAATTCTAGAAAATCCAGTTGAGGCTAGAGAATATGGTACCTCAGAACTAAGGCAGGGAAGCAGGGCTTTGTTCAAGTTCTTAAAATTTAAAGGTGGTCTTCTTCCTCTTTTAGTTGGTAGACATAGATAATTAAGTATAAGATGTAAAAATAGCCAGATCACCTCTATGTTTCAAAGACTTGCTTAATACGGGAGGAGTTTCCACTTACTTGGTATCACCTTTTGCTCTGAAAATTATTTTGTTCACTTTCTAGTACTAGCTATATATTTGTAGGAAATTCCCCCCAAATATCCCCCAAAGCCCAGGGCCTAATTGACCTTATTTAAGTAAGCCTTTGCAAAGAATTTGAGTGGTTTGGGAGAAGTTTTCAAATGTGAGTAAAACATATTCAGAATAAAGAATTCTTTGTTTCAGCTATTAGTGAGTCCTAGACCATACAGAGACATCTGTGACAAGAATCACTCATTAGCTGCCACCCAAATACAAACATTTAAGGCAGGTAGAAGAATAATTACTTTCAGAATGATGTGAAACTCTCAAATATCAGCCATAAGCTTAACACCTAAGATAGAGAAGGGGATTAATATAATAAAAAGAGAGGGAAGAAAATCAAAGCAATATATAGCATAAGAAGAAATATATGAGGGATTTGAGGGTTTGAGATGCATACAAAGATATTCATCTTTCCTGCTTTCCACAGCTCTAACATAAAACTGCCCTGCATCCTTGAGTGAATCAGGACACTACCTCTGAGAGAGAGGGCTGCTGTCAGCTAGCTACCTTGTTTTTGTCAAGTTCTGACCATATCCAAGGATTAAAAGACAGGAAAACTAAATCTCCTTATTCCTTTTTCCTACAGTAAGGGGGAGTACTGGCATTGTGGCAGATGTTAAGTATCTGGCATATAATAGGTGCCCAATAAATGTTGATTGACTAACTAAAAGACTTCAAGGCTCACTGATTGTCTTGTAAAGACAGAGGTAGAACTGTATCTGAATGGACAGTCCCAATTTTTTAACCCCTACTTTCTATCTGATTCTAAGGCAAAAGAGTGATAAGGGATAGGTAGGCATGAGGTTAAATGACTTGTCCAGGGCCCCACATATATGAAGTTTCTGAGATCACATTTGAACCAAGAATCATCTTTTGTCTCTTGACCTGGCTCTCACTACACTAGAGCACCTGGCTAGGCAACCTTGCTCTTTGTGTAAATGCATTCAACAAAATAAGATGACAGAAAAAGTAGTTGTGGCTCAGTGAAGATAATAGTGGGCTGTGTTGGCTCTAACCTACTCTTTTCTCAGAGCTGACTTTCTGGTCTCTTTCAAGATCTGAGTTTTGTCTTTCCTGTAATCTTTAGAATTTTTAGACTTCTAGTTACCTTTCTGGGGAATTGGATTTTTGGGGAACACATCCCATTCAACTCTAGGATATCATAGTGGTATTATATAAAACATAAACACACCTACCACATGCATATGTAGTAAATATGCATATATATTATAGAGTGTTGAGGGAAGATTAGCACCTCTGGTGTGAGGGATTGCAAAACTGTTTTCAGGGTTACTCATCCACTCTTGGTATTCAACTTTCATCCAAATCTCACCTATGACTCCAACATGCCTGCATTACATTGCTCCTAATCTTAAATCTAGTTAAGTGCTTTAATATATGCATATAATATCCAATTATAAAATTATTTACAATTAAACAATATTATTATATTGTTTATTGTTTTTTGTATATATTGTATATATAATATAATATATTATATATTATATAAAATATTACAATATGTCATGTATAATTATAAATTCATTTATTATAATATTGTATAGAACACACCCATGTATTCAAGGTTAATAAGTTGGGTAGTTTTTGTTTTTAATTTAAAACATGATCATCCTCCTCACATTATTCCTCCTTCAGTTTTAAGTGCACTGTTGTTGCTTAATAAATATTTCATAATAGTAATTTCATATAAGTGGTGCAAATATATTTCAAATCATAGTTTTGGGAAAAAAAGTTTAGTTCATCTTCACTATTTGTACCTTTATATGCCTAACATTCTAGAAAGAGGTTTACTTTGACCTGTAATAACCTTAAATTTAAGACATCAGTGCTGTGGAAAATTGAAAAACTCTCTTTCTAGTTTCTTGTTGAAATTGGTAGGTGCTAAGATTTTCCCATAAAACAAACAGTTTGATAATAGCTAAGCCAAAATAACATATAAAACAAAAGAGCACCTTAGTGATATTTCGTCAAGACTTTGGCAGCTGGGCAAAATGATATTATTTGCAATTTAAAGAAAAGTGACCTCTTTCTGGAAGTAAAGTCTTTTCAGAAAAATACAATATGACTTGTTTTTATGAATCTGGTTTTCTTTTATAGCCAACAATTGAGCTTTATTGTTGCATATCAATGGTCATAGCATCTTCCAATATTCATTTATAGATAAGATTTCTATGAGGTTTGCTTATAAGACCACAATTTGTGTATTCTAGAAAAAAGTAATTATTAGTATTCACTGTCTCAGTATCCACATCAAGCTATTAAAATACTTTCTTAAGTAGTTCTTATACTCTCAGCACTTTGGAACAATTGGGAACATTAAAGCACAGGCTGGATGATTGGCCATGAATCTTATACAAGTGATTTTTACAATAGATCTCCAGGTGTATTTGTGAATGTTTGGACTGAAAATGAACTAGATTAGCCCCTGAGAAATGTGAAAACCCAAAGATTTTATTAGAGAAAATCAAATAATATATGTAAACCATTTGAAACGTTAACATGTTATATACATGTGTGCATGCATAAACATATAATACATGCATGTGTATCCATATATGTCTATATTTTTGTGCATGTAATTATGTGTATATGTATATAATGCTTTAATGTTTATAAAACATTTTACACACACTATCTCACCCAAATACCCCATAAAAAGCACATGTTATCATTATCTTCATCTTACAGATGAAGAAACCTAGGCTCTAAGAGACTTAGTACCTTATGTGGACATATAGTTAGGAAATATTTATGATAGAATTTGAATCCATGTCTTCTTGACTCCAAAGTCAGTTCTTCACTATGTACTCTGTTCACTATGTTGCTTTGCCTTTCAAGCTGTGTGACCTTCAAGAAATTGTTGAAACCTTCTGGGACCTAGTTTCATTTGTAAACTGAAAGAAATGAGACTAGAAGATCTCTCAGGCTAGGTATCTTTCTTTTAAAAATACTTATAAGAAGGAAAACAAACAAAAAATCCCATAGTTATTTTAACATATTTAAACAACTGTTAGCACAATTTGTTTCAATACAAAAGCTGTTGAAATAATAATTATCATAAATATCATTTAAAAAATTAATAGCATAATAGCTTTTCATGGACATAGTAAAACTGCTGAAATTCTTTTGAGAACAGAATTTCCTCTCTGAATTATTTCACCTTTTTTAATGAGTATTTATTTGCCAGATCATATTACAATATATTCTCTCATAACTGTATTCATATATTCTGGTTTCCTTCAAAATACATTTAGCACATAAGGGTTTTGCAATTTATTTTTAATTGTTGTTGTTATTTTATATAGGAAATGAATGGCTCAGGACACTAGCTTTTTGTTCTCCTAGCTATTGATAAGATATAGGTTTTCTCTCTATTTGGTCTCTTCCATTCCATCCATGTTTAACTATGAAATTTTGTTATGAAGTTGTTATATATGAATATATAATGTATAGGCAAAATAAAATGGATTTTTACTATTCAAATAATTCAGTAATATGCCCAAAATTAATCTATTAAGCAATCCATGGCCATACCAAATTAAGGGAGCAATTGTTTCATTCTGTACCTTCTATTCCAGGAACTTAATTATTCACTTATGCCCAATGATGACATTAGATCAGTAAATGGAGATCCAAATTCTTTTCCATGTCTGGAGAGAGGCAATGACATGTTGGAGTTAGCCAGGGCAAAGGTATGAATACAAATAAAATCAAATCTGTTTTTTGATACTAGAGAACTAACAGAACACATTATTGGGCATTAAGGAATCTTAGATAAGAAGCTGAAAAGTTTAAAGGTCAAAGACTGTGTTTTTGTTATTGTTGTTTATTAAAGAAGGGAGAGAATATAATATCTTGGAGATGGACAACCATTTAAGAAGATCATGTAGGATAGTTAGGTAACATAGTGGATAGAGAGCAAGGCCTGGAATTAGGAGGACTTGGGTTCAATCTGGCTTGACACTTTCTAGCTCTGTGAAGTCCCTTAAATCCTATTGCCTAGTCCTTGTCACTCTTTTATCTTAGAATTTATATAAAAACAGGTTATAATGGTTTAGAAAAAAAGGGGGAAAAAGACCATGTTTGAGAATAGCATTTGGATTTTTCTATCACAACTTTAGATAAAATACATGCCAAGGGACTTCCGGTTAAGATGGCGGCTTAGAGAAAGCTGAAGTTCAGATCTCCGGAACACCCTTCCCGACCGATCTCAAACTAGAAGCTCCTAAGGCGCCGAAATTCAAAACGATCAACAGCACAGATCCTGGGAACCCTCCTCCTGGACCTGGACCCGGTTCAAAAGGTACGGCTCCCCTTAAAAGCCAGAACCCGAGATCCCTCGGACCTCAGGGGTAGGAGCGCAGAGTCCAAGGCTCCCGGAAGCGGCAGCCGCGCCGGGCTCAGAGAGCAGGGTCTGAGGAACAACAACCCTCAGGGTCTTCTACCCAAGTCCCAGTCCGGGTGAAAGTTACTGCCTGGGGCCTCCGCTGCAGAGAGCTGGTCAAAACAACAGCAACCCTCAGGGCGGGCAAGACAGCCTCACGGGCTGGATCCTGCTATCCAAGTCTCAGTGAAAGTCTGTGCTCTTGGAGCTTGGGGAAGCGGCAGCCCAGCCCCCGCAGGCCGACGAAACAGCCTCACAGCCAGGGATTCTGAAGGCAACTTCCGGAAATCGAGCCAGGGGGAGAGTGTGGCCTCATGGTCCGACCCTTCCATTCCAGTTCCAGTGAGGCATATTCAGTTTAACCCAGGGAACGCTCATAGAACCAACATCTGCCCAGGACTAAAGCCTCTGATCACCAGACAAAGACAAGAAAAGCCAATCCTCCACGTTCAGAGATGACAAACTCCACAGAAGCACAGAAGCCCCAAAATACCGAGAAAAATAAGAAGAAAGGGGCGACTCTGGACACATTCTATGGAGCCAAAATACAAAATACAGAGCAGATAGAAGAAGATATACAAGAAAATTCTCCAAAATCTTCCAAAGGAAATAGAAACTCTCCACAAACCCATGAAGAATTTGAATCAGAAAGGACCAAAAAGATGGAAGCCCTCTGGGAGGAAAAGTGGGAAATGATGCAAAAGAAATTCACGCATCTACAAAACCAGTTTGACCAAACTGTAAAAGAAAACCAGGCTTTAAAGCAAGAACTAATAAAGCAAAGCCAAAACACCAAGAAATTAGAAGAGAACATAAAATATCTCACCGACAAGGTGATAGATCTGGAAAACAGGGGGAGAGGAGAAAATTTAAGAATAATTGGACTCCCAGAAAAGCCAGAAATAAACACCAAACTGGACATGGTGATACAAGATATAATCAAAGAAAATTGCCCAGAGATTCTAGAACAAGGGGGCAATACAGCCACTGACAGAGCTCACAGAACACCTTCTACACTAAACCCCCAAAAGACAACTCCCAGGAATGTAATTGCCAAATTCCAAAGCTATCAAACAAAAGAAAAAATCCTACAGGAAGCCAGAAAAAGACAATTTAGATATAAAGGAATGCCAATCAGGGTCACACAAGACCTTGCAAGTTCTACGCTGAATGATCGTAAGGCATGGAACATGATCTTCAGAAAGGCAAGAGAGCTGGGTCTCCAACCAAGAATCAGCTACCCAGCAAAACTGACTATATACTTCCAAGGGAAAGTATGGGCATTCAACAAAATAGAAGACTTCCAACTTTTTGCAAAGAAAAGACCAGAGCTCTGTGGAAAGTTTGATACCGAAAATCAAAGAGCAAGGAATACCTGAAAAGGTAAATATTAAGGAAAGGGGAAAAATGTTATCTTCTTTTACTCAAACTCTCTTCTATAACGACTACAGTTATATCAACCTATGTATACTAATATGTGGGGAAAATGTAATGTATAAATAGGGGGTAAAGAAAGACCAAATAGAATAATGGTTCTCACACAAAGATTCACAGGGGAAGGGGAGGGGAAGAAAACTCCTATAAGAAGGAGAGGAAGAGAGGGGGGGGGGTTTACTTAAACCTCAATCTCAGGGAAATCAACTCTGAGAGGGAAAAACATCCAGATCCATTGGGATCTTGAATTCTATCTTACCCAACAAGGGTAAGGAGAAGGGAAAACCAAGGGGGGGAGGGGGAGAGGGAGAACAAAAAGGGAGGGAAAGAGAGGGGGGAGGGGGAGGGAACAAAAAGGGAGGGACTAAAAAGGGAAACATCAAGGGAGGGGACAAGGGGGACTGATTCAAAGTAAATCACTGGACTAAAAGGTAGAGCCGAAGAAGAAAAGGTTAGAATTAGGGAAGGCAATCAAAATGCCAGGGAGTCCACAAATGACAATCATAACTTTGAACGTGAATGGGATGAACTCACCCATAAAACGTAGACGAATAGCTGAATGGATTAGAATCCAAAACCCTACCATATGTTGTCTTCAAGAAACACACATGAGGCGGGTTGACACCCACAAGGTCAGAATTAAAGGATGGAGTAAGACCTTCTGGGCCTCAACTGATAGAAAGAAGGCAGGAGTGGTAATCATGATATCTGATAAAGCCAATGCAAAAATAGACCTGATCAAAAGGGATAGGGAAGGTAATTATATTTTGTTAAAAGGGACTCTAGACAATGAGGAAATATCATTAATCAACATGTATGCACCAAATAATATAGCACCCAAATTTCTAATGGAGAAACTAGGAGAATTGAAGGAAGAAATAGACAATAAAACCATACTAGTGGGAGACTTAAACCAACCATTATCAAATTTAGATAAATCAAATCAAAAAATAAATAAGAAAGAGGTAAAAGAAGTGAATGAAATCTTAGAAAAATTAGAATTAATAGACATATGGAGAAAAATAAATAGGGATAAAAAGGAATACACCTTCTTCTCAGCACCACATGGCACATTCACAAAAATTGACCATACATTAGGTCACAGAAACATAGCACACAAATGCAAAAAAGCAGAAATAATGAATGCAGCCTTCTCAGATCACAAGGCAATAAAAATAATGATTAGTAATGGTACATGGAAAACCAAATTTAAACCAATTGGAAATTAAACAATATGATACTCCAAAACCGTTTAGCTAAAGAAGAAATCATAGAAACAATTAATAATTTCATCCAGGAAAATGACAATGGCGAAACATCCTTTCAAACCTTTTGGGATGCAGCCAAAGCGGTAATCAGAGGCAAATTCATATCCCTGAAAGCTCATATTAACAAACAAGGGAGAGCAGAGATCAATCAATTGGAAATGCAATTGAAAAAACTCGAAAGCGATCAAATTAAAAACCCCCAGCAGAAAACCAAATTAGAAATCCTAAAAATTAAGGGAGAAATTAATAAAATCGAAAGTGATAGAACTATTGATTTAATAAATAAGACAAGAAGCTGGTACTTTGAAAAAACAAACAAAATAGACAAAGTACTGGTCAATCTAATTAAAAAAAGGAAGGAAGAAAAGCAAATTCACAGCATTAAAGATGAAAAGGGGGACAGCACCTCCAATGAGGAGGAAATTAAGGCAATCATTAGAAACTACTTTGCCCAATTATATGGCAATAAATACACCAATTTAGGAGAAATGGATGAATATATACAAAAATACAAACTGCCTAGACTAACAGAAGAGGAAATAGAATTCTTAAATAATCCCATATCAGAAATTGAAATCCATCAAGCCATCAAAGAACTTCCTAAGAAAAAATCCCCAGGGCCTGATGGATTCACCTGTGAATTCTATCAAACATTCAGAGAACAGTTAACCCCAATACTATACAAACTATTTGACATAATAAGCAAAGAGGGAGTTCTACCAAACTCCTTTTACGACACAAACATGGTACTGATTCCAAAACCAGGCAGGTCAAAAACAGAGAAAGAAAACTATAGACCAATCTCCCTAATGAATATAGATGCAAAAATTTTAAATAGGATACTAGCAAAAAGACTCCAGCAAGTGATCAGAAGGATCATTCACCATGATCAAGTAGGATTCATACCAGGGATGCAGGGCTGGTTCAACATTAGGAAAACCATCCACATAATTGACCACATCAACAAGCAAACTAGCAAGAACCACATGATTATTTCAATAGATGCAGAAAAAGCCTTTGATAAAATACAACACCCATTCCTATTAAAAACACTAGAAAACATAGGAATAGAAGGGTCATTCCTAAAAATAATAAACAGTATATATCTAAAACCAACAGCTAATATCATCTGCAATGGGGATAAACTAGATGCATTCCCAATAAGATCAGGAGTGAAACAAGGATGCCCATTATCACCTCTACTATTTGACATTGTACTAGAAACACTAGCAGTAGCAATTAGAGAAGATAAAGAAATTGAAGGCATCAGAATAGGCAAGGAGGAGACCAAGTTATCACTCTTTCCGGATGACATGATGGTCTACTTAAAGAATCCTAGAGATTCAACCAAAAAGCTAATTGAAATAATCAACAACTTTAGCAAAGTTGCAGGATACAAAATAAACCCACATAAATCATCAGCTTTTCTATATATCTCCAACACAGCTCAGCAGCAAGAACTAGAAAGAGAAATCCCATTCAAAATCACCTTAGACAAAATAAAATACCTAGGAATCTATCTCCCAAGACAAACACAGGAACTATATGAACACAACTACAAAACACTCGCCACACAACTAAAACTAGACTTGAACAATTGGAAAAACATTAACTGCTCATGGATAGGACGAGCCAATATAATAAAAATGACCATCCTACCCAAACTTATTTATCTATTTAGTGCCATACCCATTGAACTACCAAAATACTTCTTCACTGATTTAGAAAAAACCATAACAAAGTTCATTTGGAAGAACAAAAGATCAAGGATATCCAGGGAAATAATGAAAAAAAACACATATGATGGGGGCCTTGCAGTCCCAGACCTCAAACTATATTACAAAGCAGCAGTCATCAAAACAATTTGGTACTGGCTAAGAAACAGAAAGGAAGATCAGTGGAATAGACTGGGGGAAAACGACCTCAGCAAGACAGTATACGATAAACCCAAAGATCCCAGCTTTTGGGACAAAAATCCACTATTCGATAAAAACTGCTGGGAAAATTGGAAGACAGTGTGGGAGAGACTAGTAATAGATCAACACCTCACACCCTACACCAAGATAAATTCAAAATGGGTGAGTGACTTAAACATAAAGAAGGAAACCATAAGTAAATTGGGTAAACACAGAATAGTATACATGTCAGACCTTTGGGAGGGGAAAGGCTTTAAAACCAAGCAAGATATAGAAAGAATCACAAAATGTAAAATAAATAATTTTGACTACATCAAACTAAAAAGCTTTTGTACAAACAAAACCAATATAACTAAAATCAGAAGGAAAACAACAAATTGGGAAAAAATCTTCATAGAAACCTCTGACAAAGGTTTAATTACTCATATTTATAATGAGCTAAATCAATTGTACAAAAAATCAAGCCATTCTCCAATTGATAAATGGGCAAGGGACATGGATAGGCCGTTCTCAGATAAAGAAATCAAAACTATTAACAAGCACATGAAGAAGTGTTCTACATCTCTTATAATCAGAGAGATGCAAATCAAAACAACTCTGAGGTATCACCTCACACCTAGCAGATTGGCTAACATAACAGCAAAGGAAAGTAATGAATGCTGGAGGGGATGTGGCAAAGTAGGGACATTAATTCATTGCTGGTGGAGTTGTGAACTGATCCAACCATTCTGGAGGGCAATTTGGAACTATGCCCAAAGGGCGACAAAAGAATATCTACCCTTTGACCCAGCCATAGCACTGCTGGGTCTGTACCCCAAAGAGATAATGGACACAAAGACTTGTACAAAAATATTCATAGCTGCGCTCTTTGTGGTGGCCCAAAACTGGAAAACGAGGGGATGCCCATCAATTGGGGAATGGCTGAACAAACTGTGGTATATGTTGGTGATGGAATACTATTGTGCTCAAAGGAATAATAAAGTGGAGAAGTTCCATGGAGACTGGAACAACCTCCAGGAAGTGATGCAGAGCGAGAGGAGCAGAACCAGGAGAACATTGTACACAGAGACTAATACACTGTGGTATAATCGAACGTAATGGACTTCTACATTAGGGGCGGTGTAATGTCCCTGAACAACTTTCAGGGATCCAGGAGAAAAAAAAACACCATTCATAAGCAAAGGATAAACTATGGGAGTGGAAACACCGAGAAAAAGCAACTGCCTGAATACAGAGGTTGAGGGGACATGACAGAGGATAGACTTTAAATGAACACTCTAATGCAAATACTATCAACAAAGCAATGGTTTCAAATCAAGAAAACATCTAATGCCCAGTGGACTTACGCGTCGGCTATGGGGGGTGGGGCGGAGGAAAAGAAAATGATCTATGTCTTTAACGAATAATGCTTGGAAATGATCAAATAAAATATATTTAAAAAAAAAATACATGCCAAGAAAAATATATTTGCTTGATGGATCTGATGATCAGCTTTTAAAAAAGAAAATGAAACTGCCTTCATATATATATATATATGTATTAAGCCTCATTTCACAGAATACAAAATATAGCATAGGGAAAAATATCCATAGGGCAGTTCAGTAATTCATGTGATAAATTATTAAAGAATAAAAATAGAAATAATAATAATAAAGCCTATGATCTATACATTTATTCATAAGGCATGTATAGATAGATGGAGTCAAGATGATGGCTTAGGAGTACCTAAAGCCATAACATCTCTGAACAATGCTTCCAAAGCAAAATTCATATTATGCTTCAAAGTAAACAGAAACCCAAAAATTCAAACCCAAGAAGAAGAAGAAGACACAAGACTCTCCTACTGAAAATACCTTGAAACACAGGCACAGTCTGTCTATTTTCATGAGAAAAGTGAGAGGCACCCTCTCTCACCAAGTGCTCTGACACCTCAGTCACTCTGCTGACTGTGTGAACCCCAATGCAGAGATGGAAGCCTATATTGTATTCAATGTTGTGGATGCTGCCAGATCCTGTGTAATCCTAATTGGTTCTCCATGATATCTTTCTAGCAGCTTGTAGAATCTTTACCTTGGCCTGGGAGTTTTTGAGTTTGGCTATGACATTCCTGGAATTTGTCAATTGGCAATTTAATGCCAGCAGTGATCTATGGATTCTTTCAGTCTCTTTTTTGCCTTCATGTTCAAAGATTGCAGGGCAGTTTTATTGGATAATTTCTTGTAGTATGATGTCTAGGCTTATTTTTTTTGTCATGATTTTCAGATAGTCCAATGATTCTTAAATTGTCTCTCCTTTCCAGGTTAGTTGTTTTCAATGATATGTCTCATAGCATCTTCAATTTTAATTCTTTTGATTTTGTTTTATGTCTTGGGGTCTCATGAGGACACTAGATTCTAATTCCTAATTCTAATTTTTAGAGACTGTATTTCTTCCATGGCTTTTTGAGTCTCCTTTACATTTTGATCCATTTTTCCTTTGAAGTCATTTTTCTCTTCTTCTGAATTTTTTATTCATTTTCCAGCAGGTAAATTCTGACTTTCAATGTTTGTGCCTCTGTTTCCAAATGACCTATTTTGCTTTTCAGGTTACTATTTTATTTTTGCCATTTTTCCTCAACACGTTTTATTTTATTTTTAAATTCCTGTTTGAGTTCCTCCATAGCCTGCATTCAGTTCTCTGTTTTTTTTTTTCTCAGATTTTGCTTGGTCTTTCATGGATCTGATCCTCATCCACTGGTTCTGTTCTTTGGACTTCACTCCCAAATAAGTTTTCCATTGTAGCCTTTTCCCCCTCTCTCTTTACTGATTTTATTTACTTTTTTTTCTTCATCCCTATGGACCATATAGACTTGTACCTCTGTTGATTTACTTAACCAGTGTTTGAGCTTTTCTTCCCTGAGGACAAATCTTCTCTTTTCTTAATCCTTTGCTGGAAAACTGGATTCAACTAGTTGAGCTAACTTGGTGATCTGGCCTGACCTGAGTCAGAATTTTCACTGAAAATTTTTACTGAAGGTATCCAGTCAGGTCACTTTCCCCCCTCCTGTTCCTCCCTATGAGTCCTTGTTATAACCCTGGATCATGTGTGGTGGTCAGAGACAAACCATTGCACCAGAAAGGCAAGGCAACTGGATTTCCAACCAAGAATCAACAACCCAGCAAAATTGACTATATACTTTCAGGGGAAAGTATGGTCATTTGATAAAATACAAGATTTCTAAGCATTCCTGAAAAAAAAAAGACCAGACCTAATCAGAAACTTTGATGCCCAAATACAGAATTCAAAAGAAACATTGTGTCAAGGAAGATTATCCCCTCCCCCTTCTGAGGAGCTTGATATGTCCATCAAACTTTCCTGAGATGACACAGCTGCACCACGTTTATATCTACATATGTGTTGTACATCAATAAAAGTCAAGGTTTTGGGCTTCTTGGGGAAGAATCAGGGCAGAACTGAGAAGAGAAGGAGGAAGGAAGAAGTCAGGAACAGAGCAGGCAGGTGAAGGGAGAGAGGAAGAAACTTTCAGGCTTGGGACCATGAGGTCAGGTTACTTATAGGAATGGTTATCTACCCTTCCTAATAAACTTTATAAAATATATATCTGGCTAGAAATATTATTCCAATTCTTACAGTTGGTGACCATCTGTCAGGGACTTTTTTTAGGACCTTTATTTTATTCTGAGAAGTTTTGTGTGAATGCTTAATTAAACTTAAGAATAAAAACTCAGTTGCGCCTGTCTGCATTCACAAAACTTGCTGAAAAAAGGAGCAGATAAACAGAATCATCTAAGAGCCTCTTCAGATGACTTGGTGAGAAAAACTCCCTCCCATGTATTTACCCTTTTTCTTTTACCATAGCCCAGGGTGGGTCAGTTCCAGCTCAACCCCTGACTTTCCCGGGTGCACAAAACCACTGGCTCATACTACTGCTTTGCTCAGCCAGGCGCTGTGCTTAAATTAATTCTGGGGTAGAGTTAGGGGCTTCCTAGGGCAATAGAGAAGAGGAAGGACTCCTTTTGCCCAAAACAGAACTGGGGACTCAGGCAGGGGAGTGGCTGTTTCCCTCCACTCCACCCCAGATCATTAAGGACTCCCTTCATGTCTCCTCTTGTGGTTTCCCCTCCACACCACCAGACCCGTTTTGGGCGAGAATTAAGGAGCTCCCTAGGGCAGTAGAGATCAGGGAAGAAACCCTTTACGGGACCTAGCCCTGTATTCCCCAACCTGAGAAAACACAGGCTTTTAGCCACTGTGAGCATAGTTGGCTGTTTGCACTCTGATGCAAAGCCCTCCCAATGCACTTGGCACAGTATGGCCGTTGCAGACTGGGGATCAGTGCACAGGGGTGGACCCCTAGGAATTGGTGTAAGGACCCCCCAACTTTTGACTCTGGCAGTGAGGGGCTGGTGCAGAGGATTCATAAAATTAGCACTGATTGAGTGGGTCCTTGGCAATTATCAGTGTCTCCAAACTTTGAAAATCATGGCTACTGCCTAACCTCTTAGGGAGGGGAAACTGCATTTTTACAAGGAAATTCTCTGCCCGCATTCCTTTAGCACATTCAAAAACCACACAAACCTTCCTTGAAGACTGCTTGCCTTCTTTAGCATATTAAAAGCCACAAATTTTTTCTTTCTCTTTATCTGACTGCTTGCTTTGATAGGTCTACCCACAGGTGCCTTCCACTCTACAGACATTTATAGCGCCACCTACTGTCGTAAATTAAAACTGCAGGAAAATAAAATTAATTCCTTTGCTCCTGCTACTAGTCATCTAAAATAATGCTATTAAATTGAATACATTTAAATAAAAGCACTATTAGTAAGAAATATTAATAATATCGAATTTAAATTAAAATCAAATTTCAAAAATTGAACAAAGTCAACATTAATCAAATTAATTATATGCAATATTAAGGAAAAATTTTAGAACACCATTGTGTTAATAATACTTTCAATAACAATAATTATTAATTTTATTGATTGTTATTAGTCATTATTATTAATTACTGATTGTTTTTATTGATGATTGATATTTGTTGTTTATGGTTGCTTATGGTTATTGATGATCAATAACAATAATTATAACAAGTCATTATTAGGAAATTATAATTAATGGTATTAGCCATACCACAGTTGGGTTTGTTCCCCAAAAAGATAATAAAGAAAAAAAATACTTGTACAATAGTTTTTATGGCCAAGTTCTTTATGGTGGCAAAAAATTGAAAAATGTGGGAATGTCCATAAATTGGGGTATGGCTGAACAAATTGTGATATCTGATGGTGATGGAATATTATTGTGATAAAAGGAATAATGAACTGGGGGAATTCCATGTGAACTCGAAAGAATTCCAGGTATTGATGCAGTATGAAATGAATAGAACCAGGATAATATTGGATACAGAGACCGGTACATTGTAGCACAATAAAATATAACAGACTTTTTCCATTAGCAGCAATGCAATGATCCAAGACAATACCGAAGAACTTATGAGAAGCAATTCTATCCACATCCAGAGAAAGAATTGTGGAGTAGAAATGCAAAAGAAAAACATATGATCAATCACCTGTTTCAATGAGGTTATGATTGGAGCTTTGGTTTTAAAAGATCACTTTATTGTAAATATGAATAATATGGAATAGGTTTTGGACAATGGTACATGTATAACACAGTGTAATTGCTTGTCAGTTCAAGGAGGTGGGAGAGAGGAGGAGTGGGAAAAATCATGAATCATATTACCAGGAAAAAAATCTTCCAAACAATTTAATTTTTAAAAAGCACTCAGCATGATGGCTAGCAAATAATACACTTTTAATAAATTCTTGGTCTCTTCCTGCCCTCCCAAAAAAACAGCAAGAAAGAAAAATATGTATAATAAATAAAACAAACTATATGGAAATGCAAGTAATTAAATTATATCTAATTAGTATCAATATGAGTTAGTGACTGCTGTACAACAAGGGAAAGGATTAACTCATTCTAAGAGAAGAAAATATATACTCATGGCAGAAGTGGAATCATGTTGCAAGAAGATAAACTCATATGAAGAAATGAAAGAACCATTATGAAGAAACTTAGTGGAAAACATATTTATTAAGTTCAATGGAGGAAGAAGCAAAAATAATATTATGATAGGGCATAATTATGACAGAGAATCTCCATGAATTGCATGTTTCTTGGGGCTCTGTGATGAATAGACAATTTTGATTTCCCTTATTGATAAGTTCTTGAGAAAATGGTTGTCAAAGAAGAAATCATGGAAATACATTGGAGAAGTGTGGAAAGGAAAACTGAATCAAGCTTGTGTATTTCTGTCACTGAGGTGGAGCAGACAGCACTTGGACTGTGTTGGGAGTGGGAGAAGAGGATTGTGGGATGAACTGCTAATGGAAAAGAGTCTTTGCCTCTGAACTTGTCTGAATAAGGAGCATAGACCAGGAGATCTGTATCCCAACCTGTGGACTACCTTGCCTCCATTTCCCTTACCCAGAAGAAAAAGAAGGTTCCTATAGGTGTGATAGCATCCATTAGAGGGAGAACAAGACAAAGTAAGCTGCTGAAAGGGGTTGATTCCTTAACTTCAGGTGGTCACTCTGAAGATCCTTTCCATCCCTTGACCTTCACAAGAAAGACACTTGTGTTATGTGTAGTAAGATAGAGGTAGTGACTAGCTAGGTAGAAGACAAAGAAAGCTGAAGTTGAGCCATCTTGACTCAGCTGAAGAAGCAGCAAGGGTCTCTGATTGTCACTTACCTATCCCCTTTCTTGATTACTGCTAATTATTAAACCATATATAACCAGCAGTCAGATAAGAGGAGGACTATCATTTCAGGGGGACATAGAGGGAACAGAACCTAAGGACAGCCATTCAACCATAAATGGTCCTTATCAGACCCCTGTAGGGAAACCTTGTTCTGGAAGGAGTCTTGTCTGTCAGGAGGGTCCATGCTTACTTGCCCTAGGGTATCTTAACATCAATCAATTGAGAAGACATCCCCTCAGGCTATCATAGTTGGCCCATTTCTTGGGAACCCCATCTTTTCTGAGAAATTTACCCTATTAACCCAGCCCTTGTGAGTTGCTGAAGGAGAGACCTGGGCAGTCATATTCCACTAGACCTCCCACTTCACTCCCATAATGCTAGGGCAGAGATAGTCATCTGCTGGTCTACAAAACCAGCTTCTCAATAACCAATTATTACAGAAATGATTATATAATCTTAAAGTAACAGAAAAGCTGGGAAAGAGGAATTGGGCATAATTTTATCTACCTACTAAATGTTGGGAGAACAATATTAGTAGGAAAAAAAAGCTAGGTATAAAGTATTCTCTGGCCTACAATTGTTTGGGGAGTTCAATACAAGAATAAAATATTGCTTTCAAAACAAAATTCTGATCATCCTTTAGAAATGATTCTGAAATAGATAAATGAGGTACATTTCAGAGACTGATTCAGATGAATGCATGGGAAAATAATTAACAATGCAGATCAAGTTGTTATTAGTTTTATTCTAACAGCCTTACTAAAAGACTATTTGAAATGTATTGCCACAAGATAATTTGCATGATTTTGTTCAAAAGATTTTTATTTGGAATCAAGAACAAATGAAGATGAACACAAATAGTGGTACATTTCCATCTTAAACATCATGAGGAATGCTAAAATTGATAGTAAGGGGAGATTGAGAAAAATGTAAAAAGCAATAAAAAGGGGTTCTGATACTATATTGAGGACAATATGAAGAAAAAAAGAGTAGGTATGCTGTTCTGAGCATATGAGACAATGATCATGAATAAAAAATAAAGATAAACCTTAATTCTTGTTCTCTTCTGTTTTCTTTAATAAGCAAAATTATCTTTGGATTGAAAATGATGTATCAAACATTTTCACCTGGGAGTTGAATTCCAGTTTACATAAATTATAATGATATATGGAAAATCAAGATATATGGAAAAAGAAGTCATGTCTCAATTTTTTTTTCAGATCATGGGCTATTGATTTAATAGTTGAAAGAGACATTAGATATGAACTAGTTTATTCTAACTATTTTCTACATGAGGAAAGTGAGATTCTTAGTAATGTAGAAACTTAAAACTAAAAGCAAGAAAGGTTAAATGACAGAACAAATATTTGAATCCAGCTTATATGTGTTTTCTCCAATACAACATATAAACTCTCATAGCAAGTAGATAAAAGGAAAGTAAAGAAGAACTGTCAAATGTGATTATTGTTATTGGTGATAGTTGAAAAATCCATCATAATACAATTGGGTGGATTTGAAATTGCTTGACATTGGAATCAAAGTTAGATCATTAATGATCCAATATCAACTTAACCTAGAGGGTAATCCCTAGTGCATTGCCTTGGGTATCTCGACAAAACTGGAAATATATAAATGCATGTATTTTGAAAAAATGAAGAATATGAATATAATAAAATATGAGTAGAATTTACAGGCAAATAACTATGTACAGATAAACTAAACAGGCAATATTGGAAATAATCATCCAAAGGAAGGACTAACATGAAGGGGGATTTGGAAAGACTTTTTAGAAGGTGATATTTTCTTGGGACTTGAAGGGATCCAGGAAATCTAGAAAGTACAGATGAGGAGGAAGAGCATTCTAAAGATGAGAGATAGCCAGCAAAAATGCCTAGAGTCAAAATATGGAGTGTCATTTGAGGAACAGCAAAGAGATTGGTGTCACTGGACAAAAAAGTATAAGAAGAGTATAAGATGTATGAAAACTAGACAGATAGGGTATGTTATGAAGTGCTTCAAATGCCAAGTGGAGGGTTTCACATTTTATTTTAAGGAATATAGTTGGCCACTTATATTTATTGTATGACCCGATTAGACCTATGCTTTAGGAAAATCACTTTGGTCCATGAATAGTGGATAGACTGGAGTAAGGAGAGAGTTTGGTAGGCAGACAAATAAGCAAACTTTTATAACAATCTAGGTGAAAGGAGATGAGACCCTGAATAATGGCAGCCATAGTGTCAGAGGAGAGACAGGTGAATATTCAAGAGTGTTGCAAGGGTGAAATCATGCTCCAGTTTCAATATAGTTCCTAAAATGAAATTTCTACAACTGAACTCTATACATTACTTTTGACTTGAATGAGGAAGAATACAATAGATTTGTTATCTTTTTTGTACTGGACAGTTTCTCACAATCTAGTCCATGATAGAATGATCCTTTTCTTCTTCTATGCTTTATTATTGACCCTTATTAAACTTGCAGACCATTTTTTCCCTCACAGGCTCTGTCTAATAAGGCCTCTTACAACCTTACCCATGGAGTAAAATCTAAATCCAAGTAATGCTTTTAACACTTACTAACTCTTTTCTAGGTTTCTGTTTGAAAAGTTTTGAGGAATGAAAAGAGGGATAGATTTTTCATTTCCCACTTATATTTATTTGTGCCATTTACCTAATAAAATTATATCTAATTAGATTTGCTCCATTGTTCCATTTCATTAAGTTATTTTTAGATCTTCATGTTAGCTATTCCTCACATCTTCATGTTATTTGTAAATTTTACAAGCTTCCCATCGATGGATCTACATAAGTCATTGATAAAATTGTTGAACAGTAAACTTGGCCTATTTCTGATACTACACTAGATATCTTCCTACTGGTTAACATTGAGTTATTAATGACTAGGATTTTTTTCATAGTCATTCAACAAGTTCCAAATCCATGGAATTGTTCCATAAACTAAACTGGACTTTCCCTATTGTCCACAAAAAGAGTATGAAAGACCTTGTAAAAAACTTTGCTGATTTTGATTCTTGGCAACATTTTAGAATGCATCATTAGGATGATTTGTGAGCACTTAGGAATGGAAGCTGTGATCACCAGTACAGATCCATTAGAACTGACTAATCTCATTTTATTTTTTGACAAGGTTACTAGAATTATAGATCAAGCCAATGGCATAGATACCCTACAGCTATATTTCAGTAGATAACTCAAGTCTTTCATGATCTTCTTATGAATGAGATGGAGAGATATTGGCTGGATGACAGTTTATTTTTAAATAGATTGATACACCTAACTTGGACAACCAGGCCTTTTGCCACAAGGATCTTATCCAATACCAGAACTTTAGATTCCTAATCTATCATTCCTAGGGCCTCCACTAGAAATAGCAGAATGTGTAAGAGTTCATACATGATGATGTATAAACAGTTTTACATGCATATGTCACATTTAGAACATCTTTATATGATGAACTGAGATGAGAAAAAAGAACTTGCTCCAAATTTTAGGTTAATCAAGCCTGTGGGGACTTGATCAGCAGATTCTTCCTGACCTAGAAGTCCATCTTAACTATCCTGATATTTCAGTTTCCTTCTTTATGAGTAGGAAAAAGAAATGAATTAACATTGTAATCTTTCCTCATTGGACTCTTAAGTATATTCTCTTTAAAATTCCTATACAATGGAAAATGAGGGCATGCCCTTCGATTGAGGAATGGATGAACAAACTGTGATATCTGTTGGTGATGGAATACTATTGTGCTGAAAGGATTAATGAAACTAGAGGAATTCCATTTGAACTGTAACCATCTTCAGAATTGATGCAGAGTGAAAGGAGCAAAACCAGGAGAACCTTATACACAAAGACTGATACACTGTGGCACAATTGAATGTAATGGACTTCTCTACTAGCAACAATGAAATAATTCAGTAGAATTCTGAGGGACTAAAGAGAAAGAAAGCTATTCACATAAAGAGAAAGAACTGTGGAAGTAGTAACACAGAAGGAAAGCAGCTACTTGATCACAAGGATCAATGGGGATATGATTGGGGACATGGACTCTAAATTATCACCCTAGTACAATTATTAATAATATGGAAATAGGTCTTGATCAATGACGAATGTAAAACCCAGTGGAATTGCTCATTGGCTACTGGGATAGGGAGGGGAGGGAAAGAAAATGAATCATGTAACCATGGAAAATATTCTAAATTAATTAATTAAATAAAAATTTTAATTAAAAAAATCCCTATCCAGTTGCTAGCAAACGTCTAACTCCTCCTTTCCTTAACTCTTGTCACTCAGAATCATAATTTTTCCAAGCCTAAATCCCTAATTTAATGCTAATTCTTTCTGTTCACTCTTTCTCACCCATATAATTTCTTTCCCATTCTATAATTGCTCTGTTTTGCCCTTCTGTTGACCTCCCTTGAACTCTTTATTGTTAATAACCATTTTTTTAAAGCTTGAATAGCAGAGTGGATTAGAATCCAAAACCCTACCATATGCTATCTAAAAGAAACACACACACAAGGAAGGTAGATACACATAGGGTGAAAGTAAGAGGATGGAGCCAAATCTATTGGGTATCAACTGATAAAAAGAAGGCAAGAGTCATAATCATGATATCTGACAAAGCCAAAGTAAAAATAAATCTAGTTAAAAGAGATAGGGAAGGTAATTACATTCTGATAAAATGCAATATAGACAATTAGGATATATCAGTACTCAACATATATGCACCAAATGGCATAGCACCCAATTATCTAAAGGAGACACTAGTGGAGCTCAATGATGAAATAGATAGAAAAACTATACTAGTGGGAGACCTGAACTTCCCTTTATCCAAACTAGATAAATCAAACCAAAAATCAATAAGAAAAAGGTAAGAGAAGTGAATGAAATCTTAGAAAAATTAGAGTCAGTAGACATGTGGAGAAAACTAAATAGGGACAAAAAGAAATACACCTTCTTTTCAGCAGCACATGGCACAATCACAAAAATTGACCAGATATTAGGGCATAAAAACATTGCAAACAAGTATAAAAGAGCAGAAATAATAAATGCAACCTACTCAGATGATAATGCAATGAAAATAATAATTAGTAAGGGTACATAGAGAGGTGAATCAAAAATTAATTGGAAATTAAGCAATACGATTCTCCTAAACTAGTTAGTTAAAGAAGAAATCATAAAAGCAATTACTAATTTCATTGAAGGAAATGACAATGAGGATACATCCTTTCAAAACCTATGGGATGCAACCAAAATAGTACTTAGGGGGAAATTAATATCCTTGAGTTCATATATTAACAAACTAGAGGGGGCAGAGGTCAATGAATTGGGCATGCAAATTAAAAAACTAGAAAGTGAACAAATTAAAAATCCTCAGATGAAGACTAAATGAGAGATCCTAAAAATTAAGGGAGAAATTAATAAAATTTAAAGTCAAAGAACTATTGAATTAGTAAATAAAACTAGAAGCTGGTACTTGGAAAAAAAAAACAAATAAAATAGACAAAGTACCAGTCAATCTAATTTAAAACATTATAGAAGAAAACCAAATTGACAGTATCCAAGTTGAAAAGGGAGACCTCATCTTTAATGAAGAGGACATTAAGGCAATCATTAAGAAAAATTATGCCCAATTACATGGCAACAAATATGGTATTCTAGGTGATATGAGTGAATATTTACAAAAATATGAATTGCCTAGACAAACAGATGAAGAAATAGATTACCTAAACAACCCCATATCAGAAAAGAAATTTAACAAGCCATCAAAGAGCTCCCTAAGAAAAATCCCCAGGTCCACATGGATTCACAAATGAATTCTATCAAACATTCAGAGAAAAACTAATCTCAATATTATACAAACTATTTGATAGAATAAGCAAAGAAGGAGTTCTACCAAATTCCTTTCATGACACAAATATGGTACTGATTCCAAAGCCAGGCAGGTCAAAAACAGAGAAAGAAAACTATAGACAAATCTCCTTAATGACTATAGATGCAAAAACCTTAAATAGGATATCAGCAAAAAGACTCCAGCAAGTCATCACAAGGGTTATTCACTATGACCAGGTAGGATTCATACCACTAATGCAAGGATTGTTCAAAATGAGATAAACCATCCACATAATTGACCATATTAACAAGCAAACTGACAAAAATCAAATGATTATCTCAATAGATAAAGAAAAAGCCTTTGACAAAATACAACACCCATTCCAATTGAAAACACTAGAAAGTATAGGAATAGAAGGGTCTTTCCTAAAAATAATAAACAATATATATCTAAAACCATCAGCAAACATCATCTGCAATGGCGATAAACTAGAAACCTTTCCAATAAGATCAGGAGTGAAACAAGGATGCCCATTATCACCACTATTATTTAACATTGTACTAGAAACACTAGCTTTAGCGATTAGAGAAGAAAAATAAATTGAAGTTATTAAAATAGGCAATGAGGAGACCAAGCTATCAGTCTTTGCAGATGATATGATGGTCTATTTAGAGTCCTAGAGAATCAATCAAAAAGTTACTCGAAATAATCAACAACTTTAGCAAAGTTGCAGGATACAAAATAAACCCACATAAGTCAACAGCATCTCTATATATTCCCAACCCATTTCAGCAGCAAGAATTAGAAAGAAAAATTCCATTTAAAATCCCCTTAAACAATATGAACTACTTAGGAATCTATCTGCTGAGACAAACACAGGAACTATATGAACACAACTATAAAACACTTTCCACACAACTAAAACTAGATCCTAATAATTGGAAAAAACATTAATTTCTGATGGGTAGGATGAGCTAATATAATAAAAATGACAATCCTATGCAAATTCATTTACTTATTTTGTAACATACCCATTGAACTACCAAAAAACATTTTTACTGAATTAAAAAAAATAACAAAGTTCATTTGAAAGAACAAAAGGCAAGGATATCCAGGGAAATCATGAAAAAAAATGTGAAGGAAGGAAGACTTGCATTCCAAGATCTCAAACTACACTACAAAGCTGTGGTCATCAAAAAAATTTGGTACTGGCTAAGAGACAGAAAGGAGGATCAGTGGAATAGACTTGGGGTAAATGACCTCAGCAAGACAGTCTTTGATAAGCCCAAAGATCCCAGTTTTCAGACCAAAATCCACTATTTGATAAAAACTGCTGAGAAAATTGGAAGACAGTATGGGAAAGATTAGGTTTGGATCAACATCTCATACCCTACACCAAGATAAACTCAGGTGGGTGAATGACCTGAATATAAAGAAGGAAACTATAAGCAAATTAGGCGAATATAGAATAGTATACTTGTCAGATCTTTGGGAAAGGAAAGACTTTAAAACCAAGCAAGAGCTAGAAAAAAATCACAAAATATAAAATCAATAATTTTGATTACATCAAATTAAAAAGTTTTTGTAAAACCAAAACTAATGCATCCAAAATTAGAATGGAAGCCACAAATTGGGAAACAATTTTCATGGTATAAACTTCTGACAAAGGTCTAATTACTCAAATTTATAAAGAACTAAACCAATTGTACAAAAAGTCAAGCCATTCTCCAATTTATAAATGGGCAATGGATGAGAATAGACAATTTTCAGTTAAAGAAATCAAAAGTATTAATAAGCACATGAAAAAAGTGTTCTAAATCTCCTTTAATTAGAGAAATACAAATCAAATCAACTCTGAGGTATCACCTAACACCTAGCAGATTGGCTAACATGACAGCAATGGGAAGTAATGAATGCTGGAGGGGATGTGGCAAAGTGGGGACACTAATTCATTGCTGGTGGAGTTGTGAATTGATCCAGCCATTCTGGAGGGCAATTTGGAACTATGCCCAAAGGGTGATAAAAGACTCTATGTCCTTTGATCCAGCTATAGCACTGCTGTGTTTGTACCCCAAAGAGATAATAAGGAAAAAGACTTATACAAGATTATTCATAGCTGGGCTATTTGTAATGGCAAAAAATTGGAAAATGAGGGGATGCCCTCCAAATGGGGAATGGCTGAACAAATTGTGGTATCTATTGGTGATGGAATACTATTGTGCTCAAAGGAATAATAAAGTGGAGGAATTCCATGGGAACTAGAATGACCTACAGGAATTGATGCAGAGTGAGAGGAGCAGAACCAGAAGTACATTGTACACAGAGACTGATACACTGTGGTACAATTGAATGTAATGGACTTCTCTATTAATAGCAATGCAATGATCCTGAAAAACTTGGAGGAATCTACAAGAAAGAACATTATCCACATTCAGAGGAAAAATCTGTGGGAGCAGAAACACAGGAAAAAACTCCAACTTCTTGAATACATTGGTCGAGGGGTATGGCTGGGGAGGTAGACTTTAAATGGACATCCTAATGCAAACACCAACAACATGGAAATAGTTTCTGATCAAGGACACAAGTAATACCCAACAAAATTGCGCATGGGCTGCGGTAAGGGGGGGGGGGGAGGATGGAGGGAAATAATGTGATTCTTGTAACCAAGGAATAATGTTCTAAATTGCCTAAATAAATTAATTTAAAAAAAAGAAAAATACTTTTTATCAAAGTACTTAAGAATTGGCTGTTCCGACTCTCCTATCCCTGAGAGTGAAGGTAAATTCAGACCAGGGAATGATACTTCCCTTTCAGTCCTTTTTTCTCTGTTATGCTATGGCAACTTCTTGTAGTCTTCGCTGCAAATGGGTAAGTGAAATATTAATACATTTTGTCCTACAGACTTCTGGGATAGAAATCACTTTAATTGAGCCTTGATTCAAGGACCTGTTATAGGTTTATTTTCCTTTACTTAAATTTTTTACACATAAGACTTTGATAGTCTATATTTCATACAGAAGTTATCTTTTCACTTTTATTTAGATTTTTTAATATATTTTTGATTTCTCTTGCCAATTGATTCATATACCTTATAACTCAGCCATGCATCTCTAATTGATTCCTCTGTTTTTCAATCACCATCTTCAGGGGGTTATGTATAATTATTATTATTCTAAATTGCAAAGTTTACATTCTTTTTTAGAGTAATTTTAGGTTAAGAAACATACTACCTCTCCAAATCCAGAAAATGAACTGTTTGGAGAAGGTACCGTAAAGATGCAGACACAGACCACATGCTGCACCAGAAGATCCAAAGTGAACTTTGGGATGTGGTGATTTGAACTGTGTGGGATAGCATGCATTTGTTTTGTATGCATACACTTATGCCGAAGGGGACTGCCCCCAACTGGATTTTTGTTAATGAGCGTAGAAATCATTGGTTTTGTTCTCTTTTCCTTTTATCCTCATATTATTGTAATTTCAAAGTTGGTATGTTTACAAGACCCACTGGAGAGACTAGTCTTCCACGAATATCAAGGGACTGTATAATTGAAAAACTGTTACCCTGTAAAAAGAACTACATTTCCCAAGAGACCATGGATTTCCTGTCATTATGTACTTCCTGTAGACAGGATAAAGTCAGTGGGAGTTGAGGCTCTCACTATCTTCCTTTGGCATGCAGCCAGCAATGATAGTGGTGGATGGGTATTTTGAAAATGACTAACCAGCCATGGGCATGTGGTTTTTATTTTGTATCCTCTTTATTACTTGACTTCTAATGATCTAATAAACCCCTTAATATAATATTTTTATTATTGCACATTAATTTTAATTTTTTACAATAGGCATATGTAGATACATATATTTTGGTATGATTTAGGTTTATATATATGTGTGCCCTTTTATCTGTTCTATGTGTAATAGAAAAGAATTGGATTGGTGTTAAATTCAACTCGGTGTTGAATAATTTTAGAATGATAAATAAATTCTAAGAAGTCTTATAATGCCTAGGTCCATGAAAATGATTTGTGAAATATTTGACCATGTTAAAAAAGACATATGAGATCATTCAGAAGAAAATTATCAGAACCTGAGGCATATGCATCATCCATATTTCAAAATAAAAAAAAAGAAAGATAGAAAAGAAAACCACTAGGAAAAACTTGACTAAGAGAGGCAGAATTGCATATAAATGAGCACAGAACTACATAATTCTATTTAATTTCTAAAATGTATTTGAATACATTTTGTTAAAATAGCATTTAGGTAACATTCTGCTCCCTTATTTTATCTGATGTGGGAATGGTTTTTAATGATGTAACAATTGAAATTAATTAAAAGTTAAATGATATTGAACGAATATTATTTTGAATCTGCCACAAATAACTCCTTTTCTCTATATATGTGAAGAATATACAAAACAGAGTACATCCTAGAAACACAAAGAATGTTACCAGAAATTAATTTTTACTTCAAAAGAAGTTAGTATACCACAGACAGTGTTTTATTCATGTCACAGTCAATGTTTTTGAAATATTCATGTATTTACAAATCCTTCAGTATGAAAATAATTTCATCCATCTGATCCTGACAACACATGCAGTACCATCATTCAGCATTATTTATCAGGAAATAGCCAAGTAGAGCAACAATCTCAGTTACCCTCGGAGAAAACTGAATTATTGATTTCACAGATTATTATGTTAGAGATCAAGCAAATATTAAAGAATAACCGTGTTTATTCAGTTTTCAAAAACCATTTTTTTATTGAAGCTTGTCAGTAAAAATCCTCAAACTAGCTTTTGGCCCTCCTTCTGTGGTTACTGTAAAGATGTATAATTTTTCATTAGTTGATTTAAGGTCAATAAGAAAGACATTTGAAGCATATACATGAATATTAATGGGAATTACACTTTTAAGGGGAAGACAAACTGGGCTAACTCATGTTACATGTCTTACCTTTTTTTTTCTTTTAGTTTTATAGGCATCAAATCTGAGTAAAATTGCTTGGTATGAATTGTAATCAGTTTTTTAGTCCAGTATGTGGAATTCACTTTCTTCATCTTTTCTTTTTTCATGTTGTGAATTGCAAGGTCAGAGTATTGTGTCAAAGTCCTGTGGAGAGATAACTTAACTATGCAAACCAAATCACAGCATTCAAACAGTAGGGACCTTTTTAATAGGAGAAAATGAAACTTTCCCTCTGATACATGAAGATCCCACCCCCCCAGGCCTATTAATGAGTAATGCAAATACCAAAAGAATATTAGTAATTCATCCTTAAGAGAAATAACATTATTTAGGACTCAAGTAGCTTCTTTCATTTAAAATTATCTAACACTTTTAGACTTATTTTATTGCCCCTTTTTTTCAGTGAACCAATGAATTATCAATGAATTCAGCAAGCAATGAATTTCAATCATTTCTTGAAAACCTCCTATGTATCAAGTACCTCCCCCTGTTCCTTATCAATGTCTTAGGACTTAGCCTCTATAACTTGTTTTGGGGAATTGGGATATCTTTATTCCAAACTAAAGTGTATGATACAGATTTAAAATGTTCTGTGAGATCTGAGGAGGAAAAAAGATAGAACAAAAATCTCACAAAGGAGACCTGGGACTTAAATTGGTGTTTAAAAAAATGGGCAAGATTTTGTTATGCCGATAGAAAAGAGAACTAATTCTTAGAGGATACAGCTTTATGAACAAAGTCACAAGCATAGTAGTAGTAGTAGTAGTAGTAGTAGTAGTAGTAGTAGTAGTAGTAGTAACTTTAATTTATCAGAATATCAAGCTTTATAAAGAGGTTTACATATATTATTACATTTGATCTTTACAACAATCCCATGAGACAGGATCTACTATTATCCTTAGCTTAAAGAAAATGAAATGCAGACACAAAACAGTTAAGAGACTTTTTCTGTCATATAGGAAGTAAATTTCTGGGACAAGATTGAAACTCATCAGATCTTCTAAGACTACGTCTTCCAGACTGAGTATTCTAACCATTCCACACTGTCTTTCTTGCAAAAAAAAAATGGGATGTTTGAGGGATAATATGGATGTCTGGACTAAACAGTCAAATTGAAGGTCCATATTGATGAATTAATGGCAGCAAAAAAAAAAAACACACCTGCTTCATTTTAAAATAATAAAAATATTTTCTTTTTTGAATTAATTATGTTTGCATAGATAATCATTGAAATGACTGATCTTGAATCTTGAAATGTATTAAAAATAGGGAGAGAATAAGTTGAAGAGAAAAGCTTGAAGCTTAGAGCCACCAGTGATGGAGAAGGGACAAGAGAATGAAAGACTTCTCTGAATTCTTCACAACTTTTCCTTTGGTTTGGTCTGCTTACTTTATGAGGTAGTGACAGAGAAGATCAATATAAAAGGGGATACCAAAGTTTAAGTTGTTAATGCATCTCACTTCCCCAGAATTTCTAAATGTTACTGTTGGTGGTGGTGATAGTATATGGTTGTATATGTGTGTTCATGAATATATGTATGAATGTAACAAAGATATTTTCTTACATAAACTTCATTTGCAGAGGATTTATTAATCATAGAATCAATGTAACTGATTAACTTAAATGTAAAAAATATATTGCTTAGTTGTTCCAGTTCACTGTGTTGAAAATGACATTCCCATTTTTGGAATTAGCCCTAAGAGCTCAATTCCTATTACATTTCAGCTTAAAACTGATGTCATTGATGAATTTGCCCTTAATGAGTCCAGTATTAGTCACTGACACGCATGTACAAAGCTGCTTTTGAAAATCCATAGGATGAAACTAACCCTTGTCGAACTCCATTACTTTTTGTTACTTTCACTGTCTTTATCTGTCACTTGTCACTTTAAAAGCAAGCATTACACAGACACAGCATTTCATATACACTAATAGGTAACAAGAACATCACTTGAACTTCCCTTGCTTTATAAATAAAGGTCAATACTTCAGAAAGTGTCTCTTTTCTGAGTAGTTATTTTATTTTAGTCAATGACACAGTTCACTTATTTTAAATTTTGCTTCTCAGTAAAATACACACATCTAAGGAGGAGACATATTCATGCTTTTCTCCATGGTCCATTATTCAGATGATAAAAAATTAGGAAGTGAGCAGGCAATCCATTTTTTCCTAGAATTAGTTCTATCAGAAAAAAGAAATTATATAAAGGCCCTAAAAAGGGGTTCAAAATACCTAATAGACTGTCATAGGTATTTTTCACACTTTCAATTTCATATAATATGAAAAAGCACTCAAGCAAAGAATTATTGAAGCAAGCATTTGAATGAGTAATAAAAGGTCAATAGGAGGGGAATAAAAAAGTTGGCCCTCTTCAGACCAGCTCCTTTTCTGCCCCAATCTCTAGAGGAATGGTGCTTTCTCTTGAGAACCTATTAAAAATAACGGTGATCCTTGGAAGGGGGCATATAATGACATGACACATAAACATAAGTTGGGTTGCCAAATGAATAGAAATCCTACAGTACATTAATCAGGTTGGGCCAATCCTAACAAAGGAAAGGCATGCTCCATAATTAGAGAATTTCTGGAAAACGGAAGTTTTACAGATATAAACTTACATTTGGGGCCCTAAGCATCCAAGACAAAGTATGAGGGGCCTTGACATCTAGAAATAATTGAGCCATTAAAGATACTGAAAAAAGGAATAAAGATAGAAGTCAGTTTGTCTAAAGTGTGAGATTTAAATTAAGGAAAACTCAAGTTCAAATCTTGCCGTATACACACTGTGACCATGGGCAAGTCTCTCAATCTATTAGTCTCAGGTTTTTTCACCTGTACCATGGAAATAATAATAAACCTAACACATTATGTTATTGTATGGATTGAATATGATAATATTTAAAATGTTTTTCAAACCTTAAAATCTCATAATAATAATGATGTGAAAAAGGGCCAGGGCTAATGATGGTGAAAATTTTAATTTTCTCAACTTCATTCCATGCATGCACTAGTGAATCTAGTATTATTACCTACCTTCCTAACAAGTAAGTTTTGGGATGGTATGATAATTTATTTTTCATATACCATATACTTTTTATATCAGGGTCCTGGATTATAAAGGCTTATTATAAAGAAAAGATTATAAAGAAAATCCTTTCAGTCTATAAATTTTTGCATTCTTTGTCCTGAAAAATATCATCCTCTTCCAGACTGTCTAATAGTAAAATATTTACAATAATACCTTTCCTGCCTATGTGAAAAAAATTCACCTGTGAAATTGGAGTTTTGAAAGCCTAAAGGATAACCTCTTATTCTTAGTCATTCCAATTAAAAATGCCTTGGGATATTCAGGGAAAGGGCTGAATAATTAGTGCCCCAATATATATGCCTGGACCAGAAGTTTCCATTTGTCTTAAGTTGGCTAAGAGAGTCATTTGCCTACAATTAAGATGTTTTGACATGTTAGTTAGTAGGCTATTTTAAAATTAAGTGAAATCAGGCTCTCAGGATAATTTTAATTGCTATAGCTGGCAATATCAGCTCAGATCTTATTGTATCTTGATTGGACTAGTAAAATAATTAGCCCTCTAGCCCAGTTTTCTTCCATTCCAATCCAGGTTGCTAGATTAGTATATTTAAAGACAAAAAAAAGTAGTTCTTTGTCTACTAGATGCTCAGAACAGTACTGTGACTCCTTTCATTTTGGACATTGAAGCTCTTTACAACCTGACTAGAGTCTACCTTTGCAGGCTTATTGCACATTATTTCCTTTTTATACATTGTACAATCTAGTCAAATAAACCTGATTGCTATTGCCTAAATGTGAGGTTCTTCCACCTACTTCCATGCATATGTACAGGTAAGCTTCCTGTCATACCTGAAATGCCTTCCTTTTCCCTTCTTCCTAAGGTAATCACTTATTTCAATAGAGGATTAGCTCAACTATCACTTCCTAGAGGATTTTTTCTGGTGTCAGGTTCTTTTCTTCTTTGGAAAGTATATTTACTTTCATATATGAAAGTAAACATAATTATATATATCTACACACACATATATATATATATATAGAGAGAGAGAGAGAAAGAGAGAGAGAGAGAGTTGTTGTTCAATTATTTTTGTCTTATCACATACCTTTGAGGTTTTCTTGGCAAATACACTAAAGTGGTTTACCATTTCCTTCCCTAGTTTATTTTACAGATGAGGGAACTGAGGCAAAGAGAAATTAAGTGACTTCTGCATGATCACACAGCTTTTAAGTGTCTAAGGCTGGATTTGAACTTATCTTCCCAACTCCAGCCTCAGAACTCTATCCACTGTTATACCTAAACTTCCCTAAAGTTTATACTTTTCCCTTAATGTAATTTTTTTGAGTCCAGAAAAGGTTGCATTATATATATGTGTGTGTGTGTGTGTGTGTGTGTATACATATATACATACATATGTGTATGTATATAAATGTATGGAATACATACTGAATTGACTAGCACATAGTAAAAGCTTAATAAATTATTATAGAATAAATTAAATAAAGTCACAAGCTACCCTCCTCCATGTCTAAAGTATATCTTTGGTGAAACATGACATTAGATATATGATTAATGAAATATGGGGTAAAGAGTGAAGGATACCATATGCCTTTCCTAGTTTAGCCAGTTCATATAGTTTGAATGGTTTCTAAATGTTCAGAAACAAAACTAAACTCTTCCCAATTATTCTAGGAAAAGCAATGGAGATAATGAATATATTATAATAAATTGTATCTCCCTCCAACTGTTTGATATGTTACAGATATATCTGGTGTAGCCAGGCAATAGCATGATGAAAGATTAAATATATGTGAACACCTTTTTTACTGGGGTTAAATCAATTTGGTTTCTGTATTTTATTTTCATATTTTATATATAGTTTATAATTATTTCAGAAATCCTGGATATTTCATTTTAATTCATTGTTTTCTCATGCCATCTGCCTTAGTGGAATACTACAAATATTCTGGGCAATAAGCTATTCTAGTTGGCAAGATATCTAGAATATATAACTGCATTTTAACATGTGTTATCCTTACTTTTTACTCTAAAATTCCCATATATTGTTACATTTATCTGATATGATATTGAACAACCAAGAGGCCCAAAGTTTTTAGAGCTCTTCCACATTATCTGAAAATGAAAAATATTTTCCCCAAAAGGCAATCCTAAGTAAATAAATGACAACCGTTCCTCACTTATTTAAGATTACTTATGCTACTGGCTAAATCATCCAGAATGCAACTATTAAGAAGTCAACAAAAGAAAACATTGATCAAACTAAAAGATATATAGTAAAGTAAACCAAACCTTATGCACTATTATCTCAGGGGAATCCATGCAGCATTAATTGTTTATTTAATTTTACTTCATATAATATTTGTATATAAAAATAATACATATATATATATATATATAATGTGTAAGAAATCATGTAGTCGAAGGCACTGATGGCAAACCTTTTAGACAGAATATCAGGCTCCTCCTCCACTCCCATACCTAATGCTGGGTCTTGCCACTCTTTCCCCCTCTCTCAACCCCCTCTTTACTCCACTCAGGGGAGGGAATAAGGGTTCCCATTGGACTGCTGGGCAGAGCGGTGGAAGAAGTAAGGAATGTCCTCAGTGTAAAGAGGGGAGGGGGAATGGTCCAATTTCTCCATTTCCCCCAGCTCTACTGCCTGTGAGAGGCTCACCTTACTCCCTGTGAGCTCCCATTGGGCTACTGGGCAGAGGGGTAGGGGATGTAAAATAAAATGTCATCAGGCATGGTGGAGAAGGGGAGGTGAGCAGCTCTACCTGAGTCCCTCTGCCTTTCTAGAAATGAAATCTGGAAGGGGAAAGTAGCCATATGCCCAAAGTGCTCTGTGTACCATTTTTGGCACCCATGCCATAGCTTTTCCATCACTGGTCTAGGGCAATATTTATATAGGAATAAAGCTGCCTTACACACTTTAGTAGCTCTCATATATGGTATTATAACATTATAAAACATTCAGTGTTCAGAGTAATCACTTTAATCAGTCAATTAACATGTATTAAGCATTTTTTATATGCCATGGATTGTGTTAAGTGCTGGGAACACAATTACAAATAGAAAGAATGCTTTCCCTCAAAGAGCAACTTATAATAAAATAGGGGAAGATACTGCATTATAGGAAGCTAAAAGGTGCCTATGTAAAAATGGAGATTTGAACCTCAGATGTCAATCCCCAGATGTCCTTGGCACTTCCCAGAATACCCTATAATCTCACCTGAGATCCCCACCTGGGCCTAGAACAAAATTTGTATTTAAACTATTTAAAATTTAAAAAAAGTACAGTTACTGCCAACTTGGTCTCCCTTCTTCCACTTCTAAACATATGCAGGCAAGATCTAAGTGACTGTGAATGGGCTATGTGCCCTAGGCATGTGCTTTCTTATTTTGTATTTTCTTTATCTTTGATTTCTAATAATCTTTAATAAACCTCTAAAATGATATATATATAATATTATATATATATAATATTATAATATATAATTAGTAGAGAAACTAATTTAACTGTTACACCTACTTTGGACTATGGTGAAGGAGGTCTGGAGTGTGATCACTGAACTTGACTCTTCTAAAATGGTGTTTTTCAAGGAACTATCATATCGGAAGAAAGAGGCCCAAGGGGCATAGATCAGTTCCAACATATGACTTTAACAGCTGGAGTAAGACTTCAAAATGAAAGCACTGTGACAGTGACAAGGAAGTCCAGGAGAAGAATGATAACATAAAGAAAGAAAGAAAAAACTTTTATCACGTTGCACATCATCTGATTAGCAAAGTACAAATGTATGATACATTAATTTGAAAAAAATTTCAAATGGATAAAGTAGACAATCATAAATATATAGATAGATAGATATAAACAGAAAGAGAGAATAGATTGATAGAAACCATACATGGAATCATGGAGTTGAAAGGGACCTCAAAGGCCATTTAATCCAACCTTCTAATTTTATCAATAACAAAATGCAATGCTTTTACACATAGTATTTAATTTGACCTCTATAACAAACATATAAGTTAAGATATAATATTATCCTTATTTTAAAGCTAAGGGATATAAACTTAGAGCTTTAAAAATTGTGACTAAATGTTAAACATTTTTCCGCTACTCCAAAGCTACCTCTCTGGTTAAGTGACACCCTAGGTTATACAAGAAGTAAATATATATCAGTAAACAAACAAATATTTGTCATTGACATGATGGTTTTATATTTCTCAATTATCTCTTATTATTAACAATCATATTCTATTCATATTGTGTAGTTGCAAGTTAAGAAATATAGACTCCATAATGATGAAATTGAGAGGCATCCAAAGGACAACAAAAAAGCACGTGGGATTATGACTAAACTATCATACATTTATAGTAAAGAGTAGCACAAGAGAAGTGACATATTTTAAAACTATGACATCAGAAAGACATGTAGGGGGAAGAACTTGGACAGGTTACATGGTAAGAGCAATGGAGAAGCAACAGAAAGTCAGCATTTCCATTGTTATCCTTGTTATTTCAAAAAAGTAGAAAGCAAGGCCCGCAAACCTGCAACAAAATAAATTGGTAATGGTAAAATACTTTTAAGTATTTTCTTAAGTGCTTATCTATGCCCCTCTCCTACTCAATAAATTCCAGTGGCTCCCTCTTGCTTTTATGATCAAATATAGACATTTCTTTTTAGCTTTTAAGGGACTTCACAACTAGGACCCAGTTTATATTTAAAACCCCCTTGTATATCATTCCTCTTTTTGTATTCTTCAATTCAACCAAACCTTGTGCATGATACTCCATCCCTATCTCTTTAACAATCTGGAATACTTCCTATCTTCTTTCTGCTATATCAAATCACTCTCTTTATGATGCAGATCAAATTCTATTTTCTGCTTGAAAGCATTCCTCAATCAACTAATTTCCTTGTATTTCTTCTTTATATATTGACATGTATTTGTCATTTCCCTCTTAAAATGTGTGATCTTTATAGAGAGTACTTTATTCTTATAGCTGTACATGGCATAGCAAAAAAATGGAGACTAAAATTGTTGAGGTTGAATCTAGATGAAAAACTAAACCAATGGATGAAGGCAATACTTACAAGTACTTTGATCTCTTCCATGTAAGGATATATAAGAATAAAGCAATCAAAGAGAAAGCTGTGTCAAACTATACAGAGTAACCATTTTCCTTTTGCAAATCTAATGTGGAAAAGTAACAATATATGCATAGCAACTAATACCTATGTAACCCTAATTTTAACATATACGTTTGGTATTTAAAAATGTATAAGAAATGTACATCTTGCTGCACATCAGAGAAGTCATACAGGAGAGAAGCCGTTTGGATGTAAGGAATTTGGAAAGGCATTCCGAATGAGCTCACAACTTATTCTCCATTAGAGAATTCATCTTGGAGAAAATCCTTAAAAGTGTAATGAATGTAGGAAGTTCTTTCGCCAGAAGCCACATCTTATTACACATCAGAAGACAATTCATACTAGAGATCAACTTAATGAACATGGAAAGTAATTTGACCAGAGCTCAACTCTTATTCAACATCAGAGAATTCATGCTTGAAAAATATTGTATAAATGGGGGGGGGCCTCCCTTTCAGTTCTTAGATCTTCTGCTGACATTAGCCAATTCATCCTGTAGAGAAACTGTAATTGTATTGAGGGCAAGTAGGCATTTTGAGCTATTTGGTGTACCTCATAGTATTCATTTTTGGGGATGTTCTTTAAAATGTAAATAATGTGGTGAGATTATCCAGAAAGAAAACTTTAGAAAATTCATAAGAGATAAGCATAGGAACTGGGCTTCGTTTCATTGGTGTCAGAAACTACTAAATGAGAAAATTTTCTCCAAAATTAAGTTTTGTACCATCTTTGTAGCATATAATGTGAGAGTTACCTTGAGAAGGTAAAGTGACTTGCCTAGGGTAATACAATTAATTATGTGTCAGAGGTGGTACTTGCAACCAAGTCTTCCTGATTCTCAGAAAGACTATCCATAATGCCACATTTGCCTATGCTTAAAATTAGTGTATATCACAAAATTAACTTTGAAGAAAAACCTTACAAATGTAACAAATGTCTTCAGATCTTTAGTAAAAGACAAAACATTAATTTTCATGATATGAAAAAAAAAGCCCAACAACAAACTCATACTGGAGAGAAACCTTAATTCATTTAATGCCAGAATACTTTGTTAGAACATAGGATTTATTTAGTACCCAGAAAATTCACATAAGAGGTACTAAATAAATATGAGTGTGGGAAAGTCTTCAGGGTGCATCAGATGTTTCATACTTAAGATAAACTTTATGAATGTGATGAAAATCCATAGTTTTTCCTTATTTTATGTGAGATAATTGTTACTAGAAAGCAACCTAATGAATATGAAAGGTCCTTTCTATTAAGAATGTGTCTTAAGAGTTTGCATTGGAGAGAAACTTTATGGATAATAAGTGAGAGCTAGTTTTTCCTCTAGACAAATTCCTTGTTCTTCACCTATCTATATTAGAGAAAACTTGCTTTTCATCAATATGAAAAGCCCTTTAAAGCACAGATCTTAATATGAACCATATAATTCCTGCTATAGAGAAGACTTATGATTGAGAGGCTTTACACATGTAACAGTTATAGTAGAATTTATGGCCAAATGGGTAAGTCGAGGTAGGTTTCCCTGAGCAAAGTTGTTTTTTTAATGGAGGGGCTATCTACCAGTAAAGTGGATATCTTGACCCTTCCAGGAGCCAAAAGACCTTGAATAGGAATTACAATATATTTTATAAGCAGAGGACAAAATCATGTCATTAGTTATGAGATTGGCAACATTACAAAAGGTTACATTAATGAAGATGGGCATAAATACACAACGGATGAGATCCACTTCTCACTGTCTCTTAGGAATTATGAATTTATTGGGTCTAACTGCATCATGAGATCATAGTCACTGATAAGGATATCAGAGGTACCTGATCATAAGGTTAGCTCAAAATTATAAAGATGGGGCCCCAGGATGGGACTGAAATGAACTTCATCCAGTTCTTAGAAAACACATATATCACTCAGCTTCATAGCCCAACCTGTCAAAGCAATGCCCAGTTATAATTCAGAAAACTGGCAAAGTATACCACCCATCCTTTTTCAGAGAAATGACAGATGAGGTATACAATGAGAAATTCATTAGTTGTTGATTTATTTTGCCCAACTACAGATATTTATTCAAAGAAAACTTCTGCTGGGTTGGTGTGAGTTTGTAAATAATGATAGATTTTTTTTTAAATAAAGCATTTAAAAATGGAACCCATTTCCAAAAGAAGTTAAAAGTAATTTTGTTACCACCTTGTTAAAGTGTATATATGCCTTTAAAAAGCAAATGACATTAACAGAACTTAATGATCCCCACACAATCACCTTGTTTGTTTTTTGTGTAGTGAAATATATTTTGTGAGGATAATTATATTAAAAATAAAATAGTAAAGTTAATTTAAAAACTCCAAAAAAAATGTATAAAGGATTCTAACAAAATCGTATATAATAGTAAGCATAGGAACCATTATACTAAGGTAACAGAATAAGTTAACTCATCCTAGTGTGAATTTTAAAACTACTCTGCCCTACTCAGATCATACTTTAGAAGATCTGATTTATCTATTTCCTGGTTAGTAACAATGGAGATACTTGGTTTAACAGAATCATGTCTTAGAAACTCCACATTTCACCATCCTACTTAGTTTAACAAGTCAGGAATGTCTGCACCATACTCAAGGATTAAGTATTTGAGAAAATGGCTTTCAACAGACATGTGCAGAAACAGTGGACAGACCCCTGGGCTTTCCTAAGTCAAGCTAAGCTAACATTGGTACAGATGAGATGCAGGAAAGTGATGTAAAACCATCTATATAGGGCAAGTCACTTGCTCTCTTCCTTCTCTTTTGCCGGAGAGACATCTTTGGCTGGCAGCACGCTAAGCGTTCCAACATCTTGGTGTGGTGGCAGTTATTTATCTGGGTTTTGGTGGTGAGTTTTCCCTTGAGCTATTTCAGGTTCAGGCTTCTCATTTGAGTTCTCTTGGAGTTCAGTTTGATTCCTTCCTCTTTCACACTCCAAACCCTTTCTTTCTAGATTCCCTAATCTTCTCACCCAGTACAAGATAGGTGGGAGAAAATCCTACACCCTTTCCTTCTCCTTTCTTAATTTCTTTCCACTATATTAATTAAATTGCCATAAAATTTCAGACTGACTTGGGTATTTTTATTTTATTATTTGGGATATCTAAGGCCACAAATAATTAATATAATTTAGGTCACAACGCTAAAATTATCCTTTATACTAGTCAAAAAGAATAAAGAAGATTGATGATATTCAATACATTCAGTACACAAATAACAGTAAAGAATTAAATAACTACTTCAACAAATAGATATCACTTTACTGAGAAATATTAAAGGTTGAAAATAAGTACACACAGTGTTTTGCTGGTAAAAGTTTAATTAACTACTCTACCAGAAAAAAAAGTTGTATTTATAACAGTTTTAAATTTAGTCTATATTATTAACATTTTCCCCATCACTTTCTTAAACCCAGATGATCAACAAAACAATAAAACAAGCCCTAATTTATAGCATCACTTGATTCCAAGATTAAATGTTCATACTGAAAATTTAACAGCTGTCTTCCTGTGCCAGTTAAAAGTGGTTTCAGTACACCTCAAGATACACACCACTTTGAAAATTGTTTAAAACCAGATGAAGCTCATGAAACAGCTAAGATACAAGGGCAAAAATCAAAAGGTCTCCTGAGCCCATATAAGCACAAGCAACTACAGGCCAACAGAGACTCATGAAACTAGTGTCTGATTCATGTAGGTATGTTTATAAAAAAATGAGAAAAATTCAGAATCATATCATTTGTATAAGAAGTTATTGGAGCCCATATTTATCGATTGATGAAGGGGGAGGGGGAGGGGAGGGAAAGAACATGAATCTTGTAACCATGGAAAATTTTTTTTAATTAATTAAATTTCTTAATTAATCAAATAAACCAGAAATAAATTAAAATTAAAAATAAAAAACAAAGAAATGGTAGAAAATACTATGCATCACTAAAGATGAGAAAAATTTAGTACCTGTCAAGAAATGATTTGTTACCTGAAATTATGCATCAGAAGTCACTAAACTTCATAAACAGATAACAAGAAGAACAATTATAACTAACACAATTTCTATAAAGTACTTTAGAGTTCATAATATACTTTATATTCTGTCTTTGTAAAAATTATTGTTATATTATACTCATTTTCCAATGTGCAAACTGAGCCTGAGAGACTAAGTGACTTACTCAGGGGCAAATAACTAGTAAGAATCTGGGGGACAGGGGTTTAAACTCATGTCTTTCAGAATCTGACTAGTATTCTACTGAGCTACCAATTTGTCAAATACTGATATTATAAATATAAATATTAAAATAGTCTTTGAGAATAAAGTCTGCTGAAGCCTGAATATTATTATGAACAAAATTTCTTTCCATAATTAACCAGAAGTAATTTTGATTCATTAAAAAATTGAAGATGAGTATTATTTGCTTTTCTCATTTCAAAGAGTTATAGACTATAAATTATGCGAAATGCAAAGCTTTCAAGATAAAGGAAAGAAAAATAAATCAAAACCATGTGCAAATAGGATGAGTAATATATTCCTTTAATTCTGATAATAAGCTAATGACATTTTCCTAAAGTTGTTTCCAGTTTTCCAGTGAATCTACAGAGATTGAGCTTGCATGTCAATACTTACTCCTCCCTCAATTATTGAAAGAAAAGTTACTTTATCTATTTTCCTAGTGATCAGTAGAATATTAAGTATTAAAAAAAGAAACAAGAGGAGAATAATCATTTGTACTAGAAACTATTTGATGAAATGGGATAGATATTTTGGTAATGGCCACTAGAACAGATATTTATGTTTTGATTCTTTTAGTCTTTTAAGATCAGTCGGTCAAACATTTACTAAGATATATGGTGCTAAGTAGTAGGAATAAAAAGAAAGGTAAAAAACAAATAAACAAACAAAACAGACCAAACTCTCAAGGAGATCCTAGTCTATTGGGAAAAAATGCACAATTAGGTACAAACAAGTGATATACAGTGGGGGGAAAATGGAAATTGTCAGTAAACAAAAGGCATTAGATTTAAGGAGGAATTATAAAAAGTTTCCTATAGATTAGGAGGTTTAATTTGGGATGTGCAGGAAGCCAGGAAAATCAGGTGCTGGAGATGAAGCAAGAACATATTCCAGGCATAAGGAGACCACCAGAGAAAATGCCTACAGTTGGGATATAGAGTTTATTAGGCAAGAAAAAACCTGTCAGTAGATCTTAGGCTGTGTGTGTGTATGTGTGTAAATGTGTCCATCTGAACCTGTGTGAGTGTTATGAAGCATAAAAAAGCTGGAAAGGTGTGTGCATGTGGGAGGATAATATGAAAGGCTTTGAATAACAAACAGAAGATTTCACATTTATTCCTGAAGATGAAAGGGAGGGAGCCATTGCAGGTTGCTGAGTATGATAGAGTAGGGAATAAAACATAGTCAGAACTATACTTAGGAAGATGAGTGACAATTTGGAGAGAAGATTGAATGAAGAAATTAGTAGATTATTGCAATAGACAACTTTTTTTTTAAACCCTTACCTTCCTTCTTGGAGTCAATACTGTGTATTGGCTCCAAGGCAGAAGAGTGGTAAGGGCTAGGCAATGGGGGTCAAGTGACTTGCCCAGGGTCACACAGCTAGGAAGTGGCTCAGGCCAGATTTGAACCTAAGACCTCCCGTCTCTAGGACTGGCTCTCAATCCACTGAGCTACCCAGCTGCCCCCAATAGACAACTTTTAAGGGGATGAGGGTAATGACAGAGGAGAATATGAGACATTTATGATTTTATGAAGGAAAAATTGATAGCTTAAGTCATCAGCATCTCAAGGGTCAATTGAATTAGTAGGGGGAGGGATCTTAAAGAACTTTCAGCCCTCAGACCATCACATCATCCTCCAACAACTGAAACTGGTACAGATCCAGAAAATAAGGTAAGAAAAATATCAAGGAAGGACTGACATTTAAGAGTGTACCCCATCTACCCAGAAAATAGAAACCATCTATATTTGGATAGGGAAAATGAGCAAACAACCAAAAAAGCACCTAACTCTAAGAATTTTTATGGAGAAAAAGAGCAAGGTACAAACCCAGAGGGGGGCAATGAAGATAAAACCAAGATATGCAAAAGCCAAAGGAAAAATACGGATTGGACACAGATTCTGAAAGAATTAGAAAAGATTTTAAAAACCAACTAAGAGAGGCAGAGAAAAATGGGGAAGAGAAAATGAAAGTGATGCAAGAAGAAATGGAAATGATTCAAGAAGAAATTAGCCTATTGAAAAAGGAGTACCAAAAACTGACAGAGGAAAACCATTCCTTAAATATCAGAAGTGATCATCTAGAAACTAATGATTTCATGAGAAATCAAAAAATAATAAAATAGAATTAAAGGAATGAAAAAAGAGGAAAAAATGAAATATCTTACTGAAAAAACAACTGACCTAGAAAACAGATGTAGGAGAGACAATTTGAAAATCATTCAACTACCTGAAAGCCATGATCAGGAAAAAAAAATGGACATCATATTACAATAAATGATCAAAGATAACTGCCCAGTGATCCTCAAACAAGAAATTGAAATTAAAAGAATACACAGAAAGAAATCTTCAAATGACAACTTCCAGGAATGTAATAGCTAAATTCAAGAGTCACCAATCCAAGGAGAAAATGTTTCAAACAGCCAGAAAGAAATCATTCAAATTCCATGGAGATACAATCAGGATCATACAGGACCTGGCAGCTTCTACATTACAGGATTGAAAGGCATGGAATATGATATTCAGGAAGGCTGAAGATTTGGGTTTACAACCCAGAGTCACCTATCCAGCAAAACTGAATATATTCTTTCATGGGAAAAAATGATCTTTCAAAAAGATAGAAGATTTCCAAGCATTCCTGAGGAATAAGCCAGATCTAAACAAAATATTGAAGTTCAAATATGAGACACAAGAGAAGTCCAAAAAGATAAATGAGAAAGAGTAAATTTAAGAGATTCATTATGATCAAAATGTTTATATATCTACATGGAAAGAAGATTTCTGTAATTCTCAAAAATTACTCTTAGTAGTAGAGAAAATAGAAGGAATTTACTCAGAAAGAGGGTGGAGAAGTAAGCTGATTATGATGATATGATGTATATGATGATATATGATGATATAATGTATATGTAAATGTGATGATATGGAACAATATGCATGTATGCATATGAATGATATGTTAAAAAACAAGCAAAGGATAGAAGAGAGGGTTGCACTGAAAGGAAAGGGAAGAGGAAGATAGAATAGGGTAAATTATATAACCTAAAAAGGCATGAAAAATCATTATTCATAGGGGAGGATAATGGTGGTGACAGGCAAAGCTTAAATTTTACTTTCATCTTAACTGTCTCAGAGAGAGAGAAAAATAAGTATACTCAGTGGGGGACAGAATTCTCTTACCCTTCAGAGAAATAGAAGGAGAATATAGCAAAGGGCAAGGGAGGTAATTGTAGGGAGGAGGAAGTGTGTGTGTGTGTGGGTGACAAAAAGCAAAATACTGGTGAGAAGGAACAGAGAGAAAGGGAATAGAGGGGGATATAAAGGAGATAATATAATAGAGGGCAACACACAGTTCGTAATCATAAATCTGATGTGAATGGGATGAAAAAAGAAAAACAAATAACAGGACCATAGACTAGATAAGGTCATAGAATAGAGTGAATTTTTCTCACATTAGAGAATGATTTTTGCCATATCTTTGTTATTTTATTGTTCAGTTGTTTAGTCATATTTGATTCTTATATATTAATTGAGAATTAAAAGATCAATAAAATCTTTAGGCAAATCTGAACTAAATTTGTAGTTCCCTTACACTTAACTGAGATTTAATTATTTAATATTTTCTTATGGTGTTTGTTATTCAAGCATTGTATATTTTTTCAAGCAATTTTATATTCTAAATTCTGAGTTTTTTGGCATATTTTTATTCTGCATTTATTGTGATTTAAACTATATTCCCTTATTACTTACTTGCTGAGTCTATTCCCATTATTTAAGTTAATTTAAGTTGAAAAATATTAATATTGCGGTACAGAGACAACACAGCCTCATCCCGCATTGAGGGATTTATAGTTCATATACTTATGGTCTTTGCTCTAAATAGCTTTGGGACTTGGGAGCAGAGGGAGTGTTTCAGAATTGGCCTTAGCAGAATTTTAGTTACTCCTTACCATTAGGCATGGTTCAGCTGTACAGTCAATTGTTACTCTCTCATAGCCTTTTCCTCAAATTTCTTCATTTCTCTCTTGTTCTAGGCAGGATTGTCATTTGCCATTTGTTTTAGAGAGGAGAATAGGGATAGTTACTTATCCAGTGTCTCTGTAGATTTAGAGGTCCCTAGTTTAGACATTCTCTTTGAGTCAATGTTGTTTCTACTGAATCTCTATTCCAAAGAGATCAAAGGAAGAGGAAAAGGGAGCCCATATGAATAAGAATACTTTTAGAAACTCTTTTATATGGCAATGAACTAGAAACTTAAAGGGGTGTTCATCAATTGGAGAATGTCTCAAGAAATGATGAGACACGAAAGCAACATAAAGATTATCATTATGTCATAAAAAACTGACAAATGAGGTTTCAGAGAAACTTATCTTTATGTCAAACAAGGAAATAGAAGAAACAAATATTTAGCTGAAAGAACATTGAATTTAAATAGGTCATTATTCTTATAGCATGTTAAAATGTTAGCAAAATCTTTCCTTAGGACTTGTATAAGACTTTTGTGAATTAGTGAAGTGAGCAAAACTGGAGAAAAAATTTTGTAAAAATTCTGTTCTTTTCAAATGTTGAGAAGGATGAGGAGAGAAAATAAATGCTTGTTAATTGAAAAATCAACACACACAAAATCATTTTTTTTCTTTGAGTCTCGCTAATCTAGGGATCCAAATTTGGACCTAGGAAAAAGTATGAAGCAGGAATATGAGATTTCACTGGAATTCCAAAGGAATGATTATTACATTAAGCCTCTTAAATATGTGAACATAGGTTTTGCCTGAGAAAATTAATCTCTATCCCTAAATTTCTTCTGGAAAGGAGATTTTTAAAAAAGAGTTCTAATTTTGTGTGGATGACAATAACCATTGTTTATACCATCAATGATGAGTTTAAAGTGAAAAGTTTATTGATAATTTTCCACCTGTTACACTTAATTGCTGAAATTTCTCATGAGAGGTAATAATAGTAATAGTAACAGCTTATACTTATATAGTACTTAAAGGTATTGAAAAATGCTTTACACATAATATTTCCTTGCCAAATGTTTTGTAATGATAAACTGCAGTTTTATAAAATATTTGTAACAAAACACAGTGGCAGGTGATCATGAGTCAAGATTTAGACTAAAAGGAACAAATCAACAACAAATCCAAAAGAAACTAAATTAAATGGTTACTGAGAGTGGCAATTTCTTCCTTTAAAAAGTATAGAGGTGCAGTAAGGTGATTCAGTGGATAGAAAGCCAGGTCTGGAGATGGGAGGTCCTGGGTCCAAATCAGGCCTCAAACATTTCTTAGCTCTATGATGCTGTACAAGTCACTTAACCCCCAGTTGTTTTGCCTTTACCTCTCTTCTGCCTTGAAACCAATAATCAGTATTGATTCTAAAATGGAAGGTAAGGATTTAAGAAAATTAAAGAACATGTTTTTGTTTCATTAAAAGTCATATTCTATCTAGGAAATCATTTGTTATTATTAGAAATAGTTACATGAATCAGAAGTATTTTACCAATAATTCTGGAATGCTACAGTTATGAAAGACAATATCTGGAGATCCTAGAAGTTAAATGGAATTCTTTATGATTCATCCATTTTGAGTATATGCATATGTTTGTGTAAATACATAATACAAAATATCCTAAGTATAGAAATCTTAGGATACCTTAAGACATATTATAAGATCAAGTCTAGTCAGTATATTTTATATTGTCTGCAAATGTGACTCAATAAATTAATTAAATATTTATTCTGAGCATGCTATTGATACATTAATTGAAATACTGGGAAGATGTAATTTCTTCCCCTCAAGAATCTTATACTCTGTGTGTGTAGTGGCTTACCTACACAGAAATAACTCATATCTGTTAAAAGATAACAGCATAGAAGAAGTCAAAACTGGTTTTTTACCTCTTTTGAAAAGGCATTCACTGATTTTGTTTGCCTATTATGCAGAAAATGTTCTTTATATAGATCTACCCACTTTCTTTTGCTCCCTCCTCTGACCAGTGATACACTTTTCAAATGCTTAGCTAGGATCAGGGACAAGAAACAGTACAAAATTAAGAGAGCCATACAGGGGTAAAACTTTTGATTTTGTATTTTTTAACATCATTCTCTTATTTACAGAGGGTAGGTAAGTGATTCAGTGGGTAGATTGAAGGGCCTGAAGTCAAGATGATTCATCTTCCTGAGTTCAAATCCAGGCTCATATACTTACAAGTTATGTGACCCTGTGCAAGTCACCTAATTATGTTGACTGTAAGGGGTAAATTTAAGGTTGAGACTAAATATGAATTTAGTTGGTTGCCAGGGATTTAATTTCTAAATCCCAATAAAAATACTCATCAGTTTGGGAATTTTATGTTGGTTTAATTAATATAAAGTGAAGTAATTAAGAAGAAGAGAGAGGGAATAAAGGGTATAAGATTTCTCCAGCCTAGCCTGAGCCAAGGGGAGTTCAGAGACCTTCCAGTCATGAGGCCTTCTAGGAGGATGGCATTTTAGGGAAAGGTAAAGGAAAAAAATAAAAGGAATCAGCCTAAACTCTGAGGGAGCTCAGGGAAGACACCTCACCTGATCCATGCCAAGATGCCAAGATGCCAAAAGACTGCCATGAGCCAAACAGCTAGTTGAATGCAACATCTCTGAGAGAGAGATCCTGAGCTCAACTCCTCTACTTCCAAAGAGAGAGAGAGCCACCTCTTCATGGAAAGAAGTCAGTGAGAGGATGTGACATGAAATATAAAGACCATTTTTACATCACTTCCTGCATCTCACATGTACCAATGGTAGCTTAAGTTTGACTTCGGACAGCCCAGGGGGTCTGTCAGTTGTTTCTGATTTGTCACTTGCTAGCACATGTCTGTCATAAGCCATCTTTCTCAACACTTAATCCTTAAGTAAAGGTGTATATATTCCTGATTGCTAGACTAAGCAGGGTGCAGTAAATCTAAAATTCATATTTCCTCAGTTTCTTCATCTGTAAAATGAACTAGAAAAGGAAATGGCAAACCTTTATAGTGTTTTCACATAGGAAACTCCAAATGGGATCACAAAGAGATGGACAGGACTGAAAAATGATTGAATGGTTAAACAACAAAGGAAACTAGATACAAATGAGACAATGTAGAGAAAGGAAAAAAAAAAATTAGCAGAAATATACCCTTCCTTGGGGGCTTTTTAATATAGTAAGACTAGAAGTGAATAACACTAACTATGTCTTAATATTAATCATGTAAAATTAATAAATAATTGCTGCAAATGTTCTGTTATTGTTGAAAATCATAATCAACTTGAAGAGATTCTGCTTGAGTACACTGAAAAGAATTCTGTCTTGCCTGAGAGTCCTGGCTTTACCTAGTTATGATCCATTTCACAAATTACTGAAGCTTTCAAACTATTTCCCTTTTCAGTAAAATGGACATAATAATATTTTCATTATGTATTCTCTTTGTGTTCTGTAAGAAGTAAGAATTATATATGAAGATGTTTAGCAAATTTTAATAGGTAAATATCAGTTATTATCATTACACATTATAAATGTTATTATTTGCAAATGGTGAAACACTAGAACCATAAATGATAATCAATATTTTCAAAACACTTTCCTCATAATGAACTTGGTATAGTAAGCAGTGAGAAGATTATTATTCTTATTTTACAGGTGAAGAAACAGAGGTGAAGTGATTTGTCAATGACCATACAACTACTAAGTATTTTTGAGCTCATAGGGTTAAAGTATTGCAAATTTAGAGTTGAAAGTGAATCTCAGAGGTTGTTCAGGTCAATAACCTTGTTTTAACAATGAGGAAACCAAGTTCCTGAGAAGGTATGTCTTAACACAGGTGACATGAATCCCATGACTGCAAGTTTAATGTTTTTTTGTTTGTTTTATTCTCCACTGTACTACAGTTAAATTCAAACCCCCATCCAACTCTTGACTCCAAATCTCTACTTATAGGGTCACACTGACTCTTTTTTTTAAATTTTAAAATAAAAACCTTACCTTCTGTCTTGTATTGGCTCCAAGGCAGAAGAGTGGTAAGGACTAGGAAATGGGGGTGAAGTGACTTGCCCAGGGTCACATAGCTGGGAAGTGTCTGAGGCCAGATTTTAACCCAGGACCTCCTGTCTCTAGGCCTGACTCTCAATACACTGAGCCACCCAGCTGCCCCCCACACTGACTCTCAATAGGCACTAAAGTAAAAATAATTGAAATTATAGACTAAAATACATCTAACACTTTATAGCTAATGCAATAATGACTATTGCATCCATATAACTAAATGAAAATGTCCTTGAAGGTTTCATATCATTTGATGTGTTTATTAGTTCTTCATTATAAATCATGAAGTCTCACAATCATCCTGGAGAAAGATTGCATAAATTACATTGACAAGTTAAAAAAGAACATGAGGTGAAAAAACATGTTTGAAGCATGATTAGGAGGAAAAAACCTTAGAAAATCATAACAGCCTAATTTTCCACATAGATGTATAATAATATCTTTTAAGTGCACAGTCCAAGTGAAAAGGGTAACATGTCTTCATATACTGTTGTAGAAGTAGAAGTACTGGAGGCCAAATTTGCAACATCAAGGGAAGCAGCAGATTTTCCTTAGTAAGCTTAGTGACTTATTTGTTCATCTGTCAATTGGTTTCTTTTGTTGGTCTTTATATTATTTAACTTGTGTATGGTGCCATGAACTAAGATAAGTGAGGGGGAGGGGGAATTCTTTTACTAACCTGCCTGTTAGTGACTTTTTTGTTGCTGAATTTCATTGGCTGAATCTTCAATTGGAGGTTGGTATTTTCTACACTTCAATTCCAAGCAAACACTTCTAACTTCATCTGTCAATCTGTTTCTTTTGTTGGTTTTGATATCATTTAATGCTGAGAATAAGGTCTCACAAAAGTATGTAGAGGGGAAAATTGTGAGTAAAGCCATTGCTATATTTTTCAGGGTGCTAAAAGTGTCTGGTAATCAGTTCTAGACACTCCTCCATTGCACATGGGCTGGAGCCACACCCAGTATGGCTACATCCCTCCCCTCCCCAGCCAGATCACGCTGCCCCCTCCTCTCCCCAGTCAGATGGCAGGGGGCGCTGGGAGAGTAGGAGCTACTCTCTGCCAGCCTGCCTGTCTGCTTGTGCTACTCCTCTTCCCTGCCCCTGTGGGAAGCCCACATGCCCAAGCCTCCTGGCACCCTGCTCTGCCACCCACCCACAAGCTTGTGGAGCATCCCTACCACTCCCACCCCTCGCCAGGGCATGGCCATGACCACAGCTACAGCATGTGATTCCCCAGGTGGCTCCACAGCCCTGAGGCTCTCTAAGCTGTCATGCAGCTGCATGTCATTTGAAAATGGCTACACATCAGTCCTGACACATGTGTCATAGGTTTACCATCACAGGATTAGAGTGTCAGGCCATAACCCTGGAGTTCAAATCTGGTTTTAAACACTAGCTATGTGACCCTTGGCAAGTCATTTAATCCTTTTTGACTCAGTCCTCTCCACTGTAAAATAAGATGGAGAAGGAAATTGAAGTATCTTTACCAAGAAAACCTTAGATGGAGTGACACAGAGTTGAACACAACTGAAAATGACTCAATAATACTAATAAAAATGATAAATTCTTTCTCTCTACATATATGTATATGTATATATATATTTATAATATATAAACTTTCAGTAGGAGTAGAATGATTTTAACATTGCTTGATTAGAAAGAAATTTCAAGTTCTCTAAGATTATATAAGCATTAAAAATTATATTGACAAGATAGATTTACTTGTAGCCAAGAAGGGTCATTTAAATGCAAAAATATCTAAAAAATTGAAAGGTTTAGACTAATGTTCAAGATAAAATGTGTTTTTTTCCATATATTTTGAATAAAAAATACTTTTTGGAAGAAGGATCTAAAGTTGATATTGGTAAGAATTTTCTGATAAGGCTACAGAGTGAAATATGCATCATGAAGCAGAGAATTGAGAAAATCCATGAAATAGTTAGTTAAAATTTAAATAACTGAAGCAAAACTTGGAAGTATTTTTTAATATATAGTGCATGATGCTATATTTCATGCTATCATTAGTGGATCCTGAAATAATTGCTCAAAAACAGAACAAGAACAAAGCAAAACAAAACACTGTTGAATAAACTCTAGATTTTTTTTTAAATTTGCACATACTTTTAGGGGCGGTCCTTTGAAGATTGGGATCAATGGTATGATGTAACTTTTTTTCCACATGCCCAAGTAGGAAAGAATTATAGCATTCTGTTCATGTAGATGTAGCTTCAATGATTTATGTAAAGGTAAGAGTCATGTCTATTAATAATCCATAAATACTAGGCACTAGGAATGTAGAATGGAAAATAATATAGGGTATGTCCACAAGGAACTTTTAGTTTTGAGGGAACTTATATTCTGCCTGATAGACTGATTTTTTATCAATTAATAGGATACTTGAAAATTTCCAAGAAAATTGGAGCTTGAAACATATTATCATAGCTTTGACTATTCTTTCCTCATTTTTGAAAAAAAATCATGGAGTAAAATCCTAAGTACCTAACAAAGACAGACCATCTGTACATCATAAGGACCAATTGTTCTTATCCATGTGGAACCAAAAATCATCACTAAATTATGAGCCAACACATTGTTAGGGATTCTCCCTGTCTCTTATTCATCTATGAGACCTGTAGAAAATTGTGCCTCCATCTATATAATTTTGGAAAATATTTGAAGTAAACACAACTTTGCCATAATGTGGTGTTAAGTTTTAATGACTTGATGCATCTGCTTGATTAAACATTTAATTAAACTTCCTAGGAAAGCCAACATACCCATTTTTCCCTCAGCAGAACCTGTCATTTATATTCCTGGGAATATATCAGTTTCTTTTCCTCTTATGTCATCTAGAAGCACTCTCCTTAGCACTCATTCAACTTTACTCCAGTGACAATTCAAATCTTTATCTGTTCCCAGAGCTCTTAGTCATAAAAATAAAAACATAGGAATAAAACAAATACAACTATCAATTAGAGGATCTTTCAATAGTTTCTGAAATTAAAAGCAATAGAAAATAATATTTACCTCCAAAATTGTTTTTACATGCGGTCATGTATTTTATTTTATGCACTTAAATATAGTCTGGATCTATAGACTTCACGAATCTCCTTCTTAAAATAATATAATTAAATATTTAAATAAAATGTTAGACTGTCAAATTTGTCCATGACATACAAAAAAAAAGGTTAACAATCTTTGCTTTCTGTAGTGGACAGTAAACTTGTGGAATGCATCATCACAGGGTCACAATAGAAATACTTTCATGCAAGGAAACCTGGGCATATGAGACATATATATCTTTCAGGTTTATGGGCTTTGGATCAGCAGAGCCTTGATGTTCAACCTGTTTAGTAATTGGATAGCCATAAAAATTTTACTAAGTTTTCTGAAGCTCAATTTGTACATCTGTGAATTGGCAGACACTAATACCTGCAACACCTATCACATAGGATCATTGTGAAACCTTATGTACTAATAAATGTCAGTCATAAATGTTATAAAGTCATTTAGACCAGTAATGCTATTCTGAAATCTAGTTCTAGATGTCATTCTCTATAATATAATACTGGGTTAGATGAATCATGAGATCAACCCAGGATAAAAAAATAAAATTATATTCACTAAAGGTGCAACCTATCTCCTGGAATGGAGCCTAGTACTTCTTATTGGGTAGCACAATATTTGGAAAATATCATTATAAATACTTATTGATTATTTGACTGTTCTGCTTTCCAGGGATAAAAATGATAGTGAAGTAATTGGTGTACAGTGAAGTAAAATGAAGTAACCACAAGCAGAAAGAAAAAGAAGAATATTTTAAAAATTAATGGAACAATGATGTGACAGATTGGTTTATTATAGTGAGACAGAGATAATTGACCTAAGAGGGGTAGGAGTGGGTGATGTTTTGGAAAAAAAAACAGCATCTATCCAATCACAAGTGAAAGAGTCAGACTTGTCCACTGGATCTTCATGTATCAGCCATAGTTAAGAGTCATAGAGCAATCTCTACACATGCATGGTCAAGAAACCAAAGCCCATAGGACTACAGCTGGTGTTTTCCTCTCTGCTGCCCATTGAAGGTTAAGTAGGCAGAAGAGAAAATTAGGAAATAAAAAGCTGGCCAAAAGGGTGGTTATCTAAGGATGAGATTTCGATTTCATGATCACAACTAACAATATAAGATTCATCGATTATGAGGGAAAGAGAAACCTAACAAAAGTCTAGTCAAAATATATTTTTAGACCTTACAAATCAAATTAAAGTAATAAAATTCTAGATGGTAGGGAAGGAAGAGGATTGCTTTTGAATATCTGTTAGAGATGATAGTGAGTAGAGACAGGAATGAAGAATAATAGCAAAAACAGCAATAGATTTAAATGAGACACAATCCAAGAACAGAACAAGTAACAAACCAAACATTTCCCTGAAACATCTGTTCATAAATACCCCAAATTTAGACAACAAGAGAAACTAGAGATATAAATAAAATAAGACATATTTGACCCCATAGGTATCAATGAGGGCTGCAAGGATAAAAATCACATCACTGAAATATGGGTCTGGAGCAGCATAACTTCAATTCAATTTAATAAGCATTTATTTAGGTTCCTACTATATTCCAGGCCCTCTGCTAAGTTCTGAGGATACTAATTACAAAAAATATATATAGTTCTTTCCCTCATGGATCTTATAGTCTAATGGAGGAAGAAAACCTACAAAAGGAAAAGGGAAGAGGATGGGCAGAGAGTGCCCAGTTCTCAAATATATTATTTCTTGGAATCATAGTCAAGCAGAAGGGCTGATGGAAAATGGAGTTATCCAGAACTTTGTGAGTTCTCTATAAAGGAAGACTTTGGGAGGAGGTTAGTGCACTGCCATTCAAAGAGATGGGAGAAGCAACTTCAAGTGAGATGAGGTATAGATTTTTAAAACCAGAGTTGTTCTTTGTAATAATAGGATTTCGGGTGATTGGATTATACTGGAATAGAGTGGGAAGGGCATACTTTTCTTCCTTGAAGTTGAAACCAAGTAGACCTACTAATGGAAAATGAAAAACACAGGCTTGGTTAAAAGCAGGAGGTAGCATCATATCTTAAGAAATACCCATATGAGAAAATCAAACAACCTAATGGGGGAAACATGACATTTAGGTAAATGTAAAAAAAATATGAAAATCTCAGACAACCAACCACCTGGAGAGAAAGAGACCAGATATGCAGATTATCAGAAGTAAATAAGTTTTTTATAGAGGCATGACATAATAATGATGGAAGACTACAATTATCCCTTTTTTTGGGGGAAACATTTAATTAATTAATTGAAATATTTTTCCATGGTTACAAGAATCATGTTCTTTCCCTCCCTTCCCCCTCCCCTCCTCCCATAGCCAACATGCAATTCCACTGGGTTTTACATTTGTCATTGATCAAGACCTATTTCCATATTATTAATATTTGCACTAGGGTGCTCATTTAGAGTCTACATTCCCAATCATATCTCCATCAAACCATGTGATCAAGCAGTTGTTTATCTTCTCTGTTTCTACTCCCATAGTTCTTTCTCTGAATTTAGATAGTCTTCTTTCTCATAAGTCCCTCAGAATTGTCCTGGATCATTGTATTGCTACTAGTAGAGAAGTACATTACATTTGAGCATGCCACAGTATGTCAGTCTCTGTGTATAATGTTCTCCTGGTTCTGCTCCTTTCACTCTGCATTACAGTTCACATGAAATTCCTCCAGTTCATTATTTCTTTTAGCACAATAGTATTCCATCACCAACATATACCACAATTTGTTCAGCCATTCCCCAATTGAAGGGCATCCTCTCATTTTCCAATTTTTGGCTACCACAAAGAGCGCAGCTATGAACATTCTTGTACAAATCTTTTCCCTTATTATCTCTTTGGGGTACAAACCCAGGAGTGGTATGGCTGGATCAAAGGTCAGACAGTCTTTTAAAAACCTCTGGGAATAGTTCCAAATTTCCATCCATAATGTTTGGATCATTTCACTACTCCACCAGCAATGTATTAGTCACAATTTTGCCAAATTCCCTCCAACATTTATTACTTTACTTTGCTGTCATGTTAGCCAATCTGCTAGGTGTGAGGTGATACCTCAGATTTGTTTTTATTTGCATTTCTCTGATTATAAGAGATTTAGAACACTTTTTATGTGCTTATTAATAGTTTTGATTTCTTCATCTGAAAATTGCCTATTCATAAGACTATAATTATCTAGACATGTTTTAGAACTCTTTTCTCCCCATGTCTAGTACTAGTTCTCTCTCTCTCTCTCTCTCTCTCTCTCTCTCTCTCTCTCTCTCTCTCTCTCTCTCTCTCTCTCTCTTTCTCTCTCAAGCTGAAAATCATAGCAGTTAATCACTTCCTGACCTTACTTACTTAATGATACTTTTTCATTAAAAAGTTGTTGGTGGAACCAACAAAACAAAATTATGTCATTAAGCTGATTCTTACAAGCAAGAAGGAACAAGTTGCTTGGGTGGAAATATATAAACTTTGTAAGGAACTAACCACTTTTGATATAGGTCAGAGAAATCCAGCTCTGGTCAAACATTCCCCCTCTCTGCCCATATTATGGGGAACATATTTCAAAGAATGTAATATTGTACAGATTAAATTGACTCAAAGAAAATTAGCTTAGGAGGAATAGTAAATGTTTAAGAATGAAATCAGAAAGCACTAAGTGAAACAGTTCCAAGGAAAAGGAAAAATAGGATTTATCTGATGAGATCAATGAGTATTCACAGAAGCTCACTGAAGAGATATTTTCAGAAAGCTATATATGATAGATGTCTGGTGAGAACTGAATGATAATAGAAGTAATATGAATATTTATTACTTGTGTGTGGCACTTTTACAAAAATTGATCATGTTTCAGGATATGCAGTGGGGGAACAATAAGATTCTCTAGATGAATGTAAATATACTGCATATTTATGTAGATAAAAGCAATATTATTTGGGACCCAAGAGGGAAATAGAGTTGTGTGTTTATGTATTTCTGGAATGCAAAAACTTCATGAAGGCAAATAATATTATATTGTTGTCTTTATATAATTAATACTTGGTATGTAGTAGGTGATTAATATGTGCTTATTAATTTATTGCTTTTAGAAAAATAAGCATCAAAAGTATCTGGTGCTCTTTAAAAATCAGGAAATTAATAGAAGAGGTTAAGAAAAAAATACTATGAAAGAAAGAAGTTCAACAGAAAATATCTGTAGATCCAAACTTTATTCCATGTTACACAATACATTGCAATGGAACATAAGACAGAGAAAGTCAAATCTTAAATAAACTAGAGAAGAATAGAAAGATGTCATTTTACAAATTGTGGGTAGGAGAGGAATTCTTAATCAAACAAAAGAGAAATGATCTTAAAAATAAAATAGAGAATTAGATCACATGATATTAAAACAATTCTGCATATATAAAACCAACATAGGAAGAAGAAGAAAAGATGAAAAAATCAGAAAATATCTTTGTAGTAACAATCTTTGACAAAAATTTAACATCTAAAGCATTGATGTAAATACTTATGAAAGAGAACAATCATCTTTTAGATATTTGGTTGGAGAAAAATATTTGGTTCCAAAAGAAAAGAAGTTCTAATGATCAACAATTGTATTATGTATTCATCTATATAACAAATAATGGAATATATGGATTTAAAATAGTCATATTGCTTATTAAGTAAATCCATCATCTAGGAAGAGTCTTGTCATCCTTTCAAAGGTGTGTGTGTGTGTGTGTGTGTGTGTGTGTGTGTGTGTGTGTAAATAATGGTGGAGTACAATCCCTGTAAATTGCATGATATATACTTGCACATGAACAGGCATATAATAAATATAAAGATTTTAAATGTAACATAATCAAAGTTAATCCTCCTAGTTATATAGTACAGTGCAGATTGAGGGATTTAATATATAACATCTACTATTTTGTATGGCTCTCAGCAGCTGACATAACCTTAGGTGTCTAGATGATATAAAAGACTGCTCTAACACAAACATGGAGTGACAAAAGGTTTACTTAAGTTATAAGAAAATTTTTGTCAAATATAAATACTGTATTTTTTAGTTTTGCTTTGGTTTCTCATTCAGTTGTACCTCAATACCTCTCTTTGTCTTCTATTTATCCAATAAGACAATACTCTATATATACTAAATGGGACCCAAGAGAAGTGTATATCTGCCATATATATTAAAGTGGATGTCAAGGGGTACATCTACAGTACAAAGCCTTCCTTATGCATGGAAGGAAGGAAGGAAGGAAGGAAGGAAACAAGAAAGGAAGGAAGGAAGGAAGGACGGAAGGAAGGATGGAAGAGAGGAAGAAGGAAGGGGAAAAGGGGATATGATCATGCACAGAGTCCCCCTTTTCCCCTAGCTATTTGGTTTTAACTTCATCATTTCTTTCTATGAGCAATGGTCCTCCCTTGTTAATGCAGTCTTATACAAGGTGGCCATGCTTAATAAAGTATTCTTCTTCCCCTTGGTGGGTAGAAGGCTAGGAATCACTTTTATTGTATCAACTCACTCCATTTACAGAGGTAAAGGAATCTAGAAATGCTAAGGAGGTGGAGTTGTGAAGGTTCATATGCAACTTCATTTTATATAATTAATGAGCCATAGGAGGCAGCTGGGTGGCTTAGTAGATAAAGTGCTGGGCTTGGAATTAGAAAGACTTGAGATCAAATCTTATTTCAAACACTTACTAGCTGTGTTATCTTGACTTATTTTACCAGAGAGGGAAATGACAAACCACTCCAGGATCCTTGCCAAGAAAATCCCATGTATAGATTGGTATGCTATGATCAATGAATCATGAAGAGTTGTACAGGGCTGAGTAACAACAACAATATGGAATATTATAACATTCCATATAGCAGCCCAAAACAAATCTCATGTAATATATAATATATACTATCACAAAACAAAATTTCATGTTATAACCAAATGTATAGTCTACCTTCAGAAACCTATGCATTTTATTAACATTAAAAAGCAGAGTAAAACAGTTTAATATAGTAAGATAATGTTTTATATAGCAAAAACTTAGGTTATAAACAATATATAGCATTATATGCTGTGATCATAAACAACAAGTTAAAAACATGTTTCATATATGTCAGCAGTAGTTGAATGTCCCTCCAAGAAATAACAGATAGAAGTTGAATGAAAACTGAAATATACTATATTTCATGTTCTTTAATTCTTCTTCTTGTAATTGGAATGTTAGGTGACAGAGGGAAAAGCCCTCCAACTTCCTTGTTTGACCAGAGTTACCTCAAGGAGTAACTTTCCGCTGTGTTCGTTCAGGTGGCAATATACAGTGGTCTCTTCTTCAATTCTTCAGCCCCATTGACTTCTTCTGAGGATTTATTTGCAACCATTTGGTAGACTTTTCTTGAAACTCATTTGGCCTGAACTTCTATCCCTACTATTGTCCCACTCCACACTGAATTTCATCATTTCCTTTATATGTAATAAATTATTAGTTATGCTAAAACAAGTCTTTGGGGAGGGTGGAAGTAATCTCTTCATAGTAAAATAAGGATTTTCTTAATCCAAGGAAGATTGTGATTCTTTCTTTTCCCTTTCAGAAGCTCAGATCCTTAGCCTTTGAGCATTATTGCCTCCACTAAAGGCATTCTCAAGTATTTTTGCAGTAAGAATTTCAGTAATGCACAAATTCTCCTAAGCTTTTACAAAATACATCAAATAGTTACATAGAGGCAGGCAATCTATCGAGTTCTTTATTGAAATTTATTCCTCTATCCTTCCCCTTGCCTCTATCTCAACTTTCTAAGGTCATGGAATAATGTGGAGAAATCTTGGATTTATCTGGAGGTATACAGCTCTAATTCACTTTTCTTGTCTAATCAAAATGACTAGTTGTTCATATTACATTAGAATTACTTCTTTTATTATATGTGGGTAAGTAAGAGAAAGATCTATAGCCTTTGCAGATCTCTTTAAACCACAAAAGATACTATTAGATTTGGGGTTCTGGGACTGGGAAATTTCTTACCTGAATACAATGGCTAACTCTTACACCATTTAATCCTTTGGCCATGAAAATAAACAAATACTATAAATGTGAAATATTTAAAATGATGTACTGATAAATAATTTTAAAGTAGAAAATTATTTTTCCTCTCAATTTATGATTTAGAAAATTCAGAATTCTCTAAAATCTCAATTTTAATAATTACCCTTCTCACCACAAATGATTTATTTTGTAAATCTTTATATCATACATCATATTTTAGAAAAGCAAAGCATGACTGTGGCCCTGCATTTGGTAAGAAATAAACATGAAAATATGCAAAAATACTTTCATAAATCCTGTCAGTTGTCATAAGTGCTAATAATATAATTGAATTTAAAATTGCTGTATTTCTGGTCACTTTATTTTCCTTTCTTACAGCTGGCTACTTTGATTAAAATTTATAAATATGATTTTGGATAAATGATTCAGTCTGAAACTCTATCACTGTAGTGACTCACTCAGCAGGAGTAGAATTTAAAAGAGCAAGACTATGAGGGACTTCCTGGAGAGTTTTCTCATTCTATATGGTTTCAATAAATTCTATTTGGAATGTATTTTTCTGGCTGAATTTCAAAAACTCAATTTTTGTGTCCTTTTATGAATAGCCTGGCTTTCTGAAATACTATTTGAAAACAATAAGATATGATGGAAAGTTCTCATAATTGTTTAATTAACACTATTAATTAGGCAATCAAACTTTTTTAAAAATTGAGGCAATTTGGTTGTCTACAATAAGATAAATGCTCAATCTTTGTCTCTTTTCTTTCTGTTTAGAAATAGCTGTAAGAAGAGACAGGATATAGATGAAGCTAGGCAGGTCAGTGGATAGACCTTCAGGCCTACCTAGGGACAGGAGGTCCTATGTTTCAAATCTGACTGCAGATACTTCCTAGCTGTGTGACCTGGGCAAGTCACTTAACCCCAATTGTCTAGCCCTTACTTCTCTTCTAACTTGGAATGGATAGTTAGTGTCAATTCTAACACAGAAGATAAGAGTTAAAAAAAAGAAAGATGGTGTATTCTTGCAAATGAAGTTGCTCTTTATTAGAGAGGAGTGGGAGGGAGAGGAAGAGAGGAAAGAGGAAGATGAGGAAAAAGAGGAAGGTAGGGAAGGGAAAGGAAAGAAGAAAGGAAAAGGAAGGGAAATGGAGGAAAATAGAGATCTAAAGAGAGAGGGAGGAGGAAGGATAGAGAGGGAGGGAGGGGAGAAAAGGTAAAGAAAGAAGGAAAGCAAGAGATTGATGGGGAGGAGGAGAGAGAAGTAGAAAAAAGAAAAGAGATTAGTAGGCAGGGGAAAGAGTGGAAAGAGAAAGAAAGACTGATACAAAAGCAGAAACCAAAAGAAAGGCAAATATAGCAAAAGAGAAACAGGAAGACAGTGATATATTTTAATTTAAACTTCTGTTTATGTCAAGGGTTTTAATTAAAAAATTCCTTTGTCCTTCTACATTTTGTAGTCCACTCATTTCTAGCAAACACTCACACATAATGCAATAAAAATCTCCATATCTTTAACTCGAGACAAAATTCATTATAAAAATATATCCAGTAAATAAACACAATTTAAAGGGAATAGGTAACTAGTAGAAATAGTAGAATTTATTCAGGCAGACTATTCCTTATGTGAGTCGGTGAACTAAATAGATAGATGAGGCATCAGCTATTCTTGATTATAAATTCAGGATATCAGCACCATTCACTTGCATTTAAAAGGCATCTGTATATTGTGGTACAATCTAATGTAATGGACTTCTCTATTAGCAGCTATGCAATGATACAGGACAATTCTGAGGGACTTTTGAGAAAACACTATCTACATCCAGAGAAAGAACTGTGGGAATAGAAACAGAGAAGAAAAACAACTGCTTGATCACATGGGTTGATGGTGATATGATTGGGGATGTAGACACTAAACCATCACCCTAGTGCAATTATCAATAATATGAAAATAGATCTTGATCGATGACACATGTAAAACCCAGTGGCATTGTGGGTTGGCTACAGGGTGGGGGTGAGTAGGTGAAGGAGGAGGGGTTAGAAATAACATTAGTCATGTAACCATGGAAAAATAATCTAAATTTATTAATTAAATAAAATTTTTGTTTCTAAAAAAAAAAAAAATAAAGGGCATCTGGTGATACTGTGAGTCCAGATCACAAGGTGCCTTTCTCTCATTGGAGCTTCTTTGTTTCTAAAGCTTCTTTGTTTTCTTTTCCCAAAAAGCTTAAACCTTCTATATTTTCTCAGTTCTTCTCTCCAGCTCAGAAATCTATAATTCCCATCATTTCCCTTGATGAAAAGGGGAAGCATAAACAAATGGAAATCTTAACTATAGATGATCATTTAAAAATTTACTTTAAATATTTTCTTTAAATTGCATTATGAATTCTCTTCCTTCTTGTTCCGCTTCCCAATCACTGAGAATGTAAGCAATATGAGATTGATCATACATGTGAAAACATGCAACATATATTTCTGTATTAGCCATATTGCAAAAGAAAAGAAAACAAAACAAAGGAAGGGAAAATAATTTTTCAATCTGCATTGAGACATCAGTTCCCTCTCTGGAAATGGATAACATTCATCATCATAAAATCTTCAGAATAATCATTGTATTGAATAGAGTTTCTAAGTCTTTCACAGTTGATCATTGTTACAATATTGTTGTTATTATAATACAATATGCTTCTGGTTTGCTCATTTTACTTTGTATAGTTTATATGACTTTCCAAGTTCTGAATTAATTTTTATTTTTCTTTATTAATTTTTATTTCAATAACAATTTTCATGTAAGTTTTCCAGTCATATGATCCATATTGTCACCCTACTTTCTTTCTTTCACTGTGCAGGAGCTGAATGAAACCATCCTCCTCCTCATTTCTTATAATCCAATAGTATTCCATTTAAATTGTATAACACAACTTGTTTAGCTATTCCCCAATTGAAGGGCATCCCTTCAATTCCCAATTGTCACCACAAAAAGTTATAAACAAATAAATAAATAACAAATTAATGAATATTTATATATATTTATAGGAATCTATATCTCTCTATCTTTATACCTAAAAGTTTACAATAATAACAATAGTATATATATATATACATATATATTATACATAATATATGTGTATCCTTTTCCTTTGATATCTTTTGTATACAGAATAGCAAGTAGTGATATTACTGAATCAAAGGGTATGGACATAGTTAATTAGAGCAATAAATTGTTCCCCAGAATAGACTAGTTCACAACTCCAACAGGTTATTAGTGCCCAAAATTTTCCACGTATTCTCTAACATTTGTCATATTCCTTTTCTGTTATGTTGGCCAGTTTTTTAGGTATGAAATAGTGCTTTAAAGTTGTATTAATTTGCATTTCTCTAATAAAGAGTAATTGAGAGTAATTTTTAATATGACTCATGATAGTTCTCATTTCTTTATCTGAAACCTGACCATTTATATATTTTGACCCCTTATAAATTGGAGAATGACTTGTATTTTTATAAATTTGACTTATTTCTCTATATATTTGAGAAATGAGACCTCTCTCATAGACACTTGACATACACTTTCCCCTTCATTTCTGTTTTCCTTCTAATCTTGACTGCAATGATTTTGTTTGTACAAAACATTTTGAAATTAATGTCATAATTATGAACTGATTTTTTCTAGCTCTTGTTTGGTCATAAATTCTTCCTTTATCTATAGACTTACCAGATAAAATTTTCCATGCTCCCCCAATTTGTTTATAATATTATTGTGTACATCGAAATAAAGTGCCTAATTTCCCCTAGTATACAGATGATATGATATATTGTTCTATACCTAGTTTATGCCAATCTGCTTTCCATTTATTCTGATATGTTTTTCAAATAATGAGTCCTTACCCCCAAAAGATAGAATTTTTGATTCATCAAACACTAGATTATTATGGTTATTTACTACTATGATTGTTTACTTAATCTATCAAATTAATCTACCATTCTATTTCTTAGCCAGTACAAGAATGTTTTCATGATTACCACTTTGCAATATAGTTTGAAACCTGGCATTTCTAGGCTATGATTCATTTCATTAATTGTTTTGATATCTTTGAACTTTTATATATATATATATGTATATATATATATATATATATAGAGAGAGAGAGAGAAAGAGAGAGAGAGAGAGAGAGAGAGAGAGAGAGAGAGAGAGAGAGAGAGAGAGAGAGAGAGAGAGAGAGAGAGAGAGAGAGAGAGAGAGAGAGAGAGAGAGAGAGATTGTTGGATCAAATCTTGCTGGCCATTTTAATATAAAAATATATAATTTCTGAAGGGAAAATAATCCTTGATACCTAAAAGTGAATAGGAATAAGAATAAAAATAAACATTAATACATTATTTTAAGATTTTAAAGTACTATCAAAATATGGATGGATAGATATCATATAACATTATCTTATAAAAATATATCTAGTACTATTTAAACCAATATTTTATTAAAGTAGTTAGTAGGAAATCCAAAAAGTCTCAATAGGAAAGTATGTCAAGGAGACAGAAGTGACCATGGATTCTTAAAATCTGTTCCATTAAAGCATAGTCTCTGACAAGTTTTCCAGAGACACCATTGGTAATTTTGGTATCCAATGTCAGTTCATAAAATGGTGTCTGGAGCAAGCAACTTAAATGTGTTCTCATATAAATTGTAGGTTGTGGTATTGGAAGGCAAAACATATCATTGGATAGGAAAGATCTTTGGGATACTATCATGTTGGGGGAGGGTTGGGTGATACTTGATGCTCTTGATAGATGGAAAATATACATCTCCATATTTTATGCCTTACATGATAATTATAGAGAGTATAGAGATTGTTTCTGTTATATCTTTCAACAAATCCTTAACAATTTTGTTACATAGACTGGGTATATTTTGTTAGATAAGAACCTTTAAAGCCATGTAATCAAATCTGTTTTATAAATTACCAACAATAAAGCATGGTGGGATCTTGTAATTTTTTATATCTCTTATTCATTGTGTTATAACAAAGATATTGTGAACTATAAAATATTGCTTACAAAAGTTTTTCCTTTTTTCTTTTTCTTAGTGTTATGAGTAGCTATGATCAAATAATTCATCACCAAATGTCCCACATACTAGTGAAGGTATGTAATCCTGTATCATAGATGTGGAATCGTGACACATCTCAGAAGTCTTCTCATCCAGTTCCTTCCTTTTAGAAATAAAGAAAACAGGTATAAAGAGGCTAAGTAACTTGCTCAGCATGATAAGAATATATAGATATAGATATAGATATAGTGATAGAGATGGATAGATAGATAGATAGATAGATAGATAGATAGATAGATAGATAGATAGATATAGCATTCTACAATACAGGAAGCCTGCTCCTTGGAAAGCAGACTGGCTCTGTTGATTTCTAAAAACAATCTGTCACTTCTGGGTAAACATGGAAATAGTGTAGACCCAGGACTTCTATCTGCACCACCTACTGATATAGACTACCTCAAAAGGCCATAAAAACCAAATTCCTATTGTTATAATGATGTTTAGGAAAGGGGGGGGAAAGGAAGGTTACACAGAGGGAGAAGATGTATGTAAATAAAATTGAATTTATTAACAGGTAAGGGAAAGGTTTTGGGAATGAGGGGAAAAGGTTGGCATCTGACAATTAACCCACTATCTAAATACTCTAATCTAAATACCTGTTTCCTAAGGATAAGTCCAAGAGGAAATTATATTCCTCACACACAGAGTCCTTGGTGGGTCATGTACAAGAATCCAGCTGAGTTCTCAATTGTCCCAGGGAAAAGAGGTATTCTCCAAGTTTCACTCTGTCCACAAGAGTGTATGAAGATGTCCTCTAACCCTTATTTTTTGGAATTAAAACAGGATGCATGCCAGCTGTCCAGGGGAGTCCAGGAGAGATCAGATCTTCACCTTGCAGGTTTCATTTCCAGTTCCAATATGTCAGTTTGCAGAATTGTTCCTTGGAAATCTGATTCAACCATCTCAGGCAAGATTCTGTCTCAAGACCTGTCATTCATTCTCTCCCTTGCTACAATATGAACAAAGGGACTCTACTATAGGTCACAACATTGAAGGTACATGTAATTTGGGTATTTCCACACTATAAGGGGGTGAAATAGCTTCCACCAAAACTCGAGCTGATCAACCCTCCCTGACTCAACCTACAGAGAAAGAGATAATGAGCTAGAATCAGTGAGTAAGAGAGGGGCACCTCTAGGTCCTTGGCAGGGGACTAAGACCACCAAAGACAAAGCACTGAGAGCAGGTAGACCTGAGACCTCAGCAGCCTGAAGAGTTCAGACCTTGGATGCCCATGCAGAGATACCTCAGAAAAGAGCAGTAAAGAGTAGAAGCTGCAGAGACTCAAGAAGTGGCCTCAAGCAAAAATTTCACTCCTTAGCTCCATACGCAGAGAGCCTGGTCTCCTCACTCAGACTTCTGACTGGAAAGGGAAGGAAAAGCCACTATAGTGATGGCAAACAATGCCCAGAAAAAGCAGCTTCCCAACACCAAGAAAAACAAGAAGAAAGCATTGGCCCTGGATAATTTTTATTGAGGAAATATCCAGACTACAGAGGAAATAGAAGAAAAGGACATACAAAAAAAACACTCAAATCTTCCAGAAAAAAAAATGAAAATTGGCCACAAGTTCTTAAAAAATTTAAATCAGAACTCATAAAAAATGTAAGGATTTTGGCAAGAAAGGTGGGAAGTAGTTTTTTAAAATAACAGGACAGAAAATAAAATAAAGGACAGAAATTCCCAATTGGAAAATAGCTGGAATACACAAAAAAAGTATCATAGACCAAACCAAAAAGGAAAATCAAAAGATTATAGTGGGGAAAAAAGGTACTTAAAGACCAGAATTAGACAATTGGAAGCCAATGATCTTTCAAAACAGCAAGAATCAATAAAGCAAAGTCAAAAGACTGACAAAATATATAACAAAATATAACATAAAATATCTCACTGACAAGATGGCAGATCAGGAAAATAGGTCTCTAAGAGACAATTTGAGCATCATTGGTCTACCTGAAAACACAGAAATATACAGAAATCTTGACATCATACAACAAGAAATTATCCAAGAAAACTGCCCTGATGTCATTGAACAAGGGGGCAAAATAGATATTAAAAGAGTTCATAGAACACCCTCTACACTAAATCCTCAAAAGACAACTCCCAGGAATGTAAATGCCAAATTCAAAAGCTTCCAATTTAAGGAGAAAATTTTACAACAAGCCAAAAAGAGACAATTCAGATATCAAGGGGAACACCAATCAGGATCACACAGGATCTGACAGCTTCCACACTAAAGGACCATAAGGCTTGTAATATGATTATGAGAAAGGCAAGAGAATAGGGTCTTCAAACAAGGATCACATATCCATCAGAATTGACTATATACTTCTAGGGGAAAATATGAGCATTCAACAAAATAGAAAATTTCCAAGTATTTGTAAAAAGGAAGACCAGAACAAAGTGGAAAGTTTTGTATCCAAACACAAAAATCAAGAGAAAAATGAAAAAGTAAATAAGAAAGAGAGAGGAAAGGGGAAATGCGTTTTTAATTTAAATTTTCTTATTTAAGGACTTCAATGAGATTGTTATTTCTGTTAATATATGGAAAATGTTATTTGTAACTCTCAAAAATTATATTCACTCTTATAGTAATAAGAAGAATCACTCAAGGGTAGAGAGAGGGGTAATAAGTAGTATAAGATGATATGCAAAAAAGGGAGGGGGAATAGAAGATGGCACTAAGAGAAACTTGAAGGAATAAGATAAAGAGGATGATCTATATCACACAAAGAGGTGCATGGGAAGGGGAGGGAAGAATACTATTATAAGAAGGAGAGGAGGATAATGCTAATAGGTAATACTTACACCCTACTCTCAGTGAACTCAATTCTGATAGGGAAGAGCATCTAGATCCATTGGAGTATAGAATTCTCTCTTACTATACAGGGAAAGTGAGAAGGGAAAATTGAGGGAGGAGTGTGGCTCGGGGTACAAACAGACACCCCAAAAAAGTAAAAAGGGAAAAATGGATGAGGCAGAAAGGAAGCATAAAAAGGGTGGGGATGAGGGGGACTAATTAAAATAAAACCAATGGTTTAAAAGGATATAGTGAGAGAAGAAAGGGCAGAGCTAGAAGAGGATTTCAAAATGTTGGAGAAAACACAAGTGGCAATCATAACTTGGAATGTGAATGGAATGATTTCACCCATAAAATGAAAGCAAATACCAGAGTGGATTAGAAACCAAAATCCTACCATATGTTCTCTATAAGAAAAACACATGAAGTGGGTAGAAAAAGATTTAGAATTAAAAGGTGGAGCAAAATCTATTGGGTTTCAACTGAGAAAAAGAAAGCAGGATTTGCAATCATGATATCTGACAAAAACAACATAAAAAAGATATCTGATTAATAGAGATAGGGAAGTTAATTACAACCAGATGAAAGGCAAAATAGACAAGGAGGAAATATCAGTACTCAACATACATGCACCAAATGGCATAGCATCCAAATTTCTAAAGGAGAAACTAGTGGAGTTGAAGGAGGAAATAGATAGTAAAACTATACTTGTAGGAGACCTGAACTTTGCTCTATCAAATATAGATTAATCAAACCAAAAAATAAATAAGAAAGATGTAAGAGATGTGAATGAAATCGTAGAAAAAGAGTTAATAGATATATAGGGAAAAATAAATAGGGACAAAAAGGAATACACCTTTTTAGCAGCACATGGTACATTAACAGATGGACTATGTAATAGGGTATAAAAACATGGAAAACAAGTACAAAAGAGAAAAAAATAATAAATGGACCCTGTTCAGTTCATAATGCAATAAAATAATAATTAGTAAGGGTACATGCAGAGGCAAATTAATAATCAATTGGAAATTAAATAATATGATTCCCCAAAATTGGTTTAAGAACAAGTCATAGAAACAAATAATAATTTAATTGAAGAAAATGACAATGATGAGACATTCTTTCAAAACCTAATGGATGCAGCCAAAGCAGTACTCAGGGGGAAATTTATATACTTGAGTTCATATATTAACAAATTAGGGAAGACAGAGGTCAATGAATTGGACATGCAAATTGTAAATGCCAAAACGATAAGGATAATTTTTAGTGTTTTGACTTAAATTCTAAGTAAGTGGTCACCATGAGAAATTCCCAAATATGAAAAATACCCAAGTCAGCTGGGGATTATGGAGATTTTAATTAATATAAATGAAGGAATTAAGGGAAGGGGAGGGAGAGAGAGAGAGAGAGAGAGAGAGAGAGAGAGAATTAATTTAAACTGCTCTGGCTCAGGCTGAGCCAAGCAGTAGCAAAAGGCATACATCAAAATGGCCTAGGCCTGAGCCTAAGGGAGAGTGAGTCAGTCTTATTACTCACCACAAGACCCACTCCAAGCAAGCTCCAGTCCTCCACTGAATGTCCTGAACTTCAATTGAGAGATCTCCCTCCACTTCGACCTGAATTGCTCTCCAAACTGGATTCAATTGACCCTGAACTGTTCCTTCACCCCCTTTTAAAGAGATTTTTCTCTTATGTCACCTCCCCTAAATTTTCACATCTACCAATCACAATAGACATTTTTTTCCAGGACTTCCCATTCTTAGTTTTCACCTTCTTTGATTTTCACCTTCTCTGGTTAGATTAAATCTTCTGAGTACTTCACACCTCTTGGTTAAGCTTGCCTTTTGTAAGTTATTTGACCTTTTTAGGTACTAATCTAACCTTTACAGATACTTAACACCTTTTGGTATTAGATCTAAAAATAGACCTAGCTTAAGGTTCTAGCTTTCCTATCTATCAGGAGTTTACAACTTTATCTTTCCCTATGGCACTATCTGAGTAGGGTGCAGTAATTTCCAAGTTCACAAAATCAAAAAAACTTGAAAGTAAACAAATTAAAAATCCACAGATGAAAACTAAATTAAAGATCCTAAAAAGTAAAGGAGAAATTAATAAAATTGAAAGTAAAAGAACCATTGAATTAATAAATAACACTAGAAGCTGGTATTTTGAAAAAACAAATAAAATAGACAAAGTACTAGTCAAGCTAATAAAAAAATAAAGAAGAAAACTAAATTAACAGTGTCAAAGATAAAAAGGGAGACCTCACCTCTAAAGAAGAGGAAATTAAGGCAATCATTAAAAATATTTTGCCAATTACATGGCACCAAATAAAGCAATCTAGGTGATATGAATGAATATTTAGAAAAATATAAATTTCCTAGATTAACAGAAGAAATAGAATACTCCAATAATCCAGTATCAGTAAAAGAATTTGGACAAGCCATCAAAGAACTCCCTAAGAAAATCCTCCAGGGCCTAATTAATTCACAAGTGAATTCTATCAAACATTCAAAGAACAACTAATCCCAATATTATACAAGCTTTTTGACATAACAAGCAAAGAAGGAGTTCTACCAAATTACTTTTATGACACAAATATGGTAGTGATTCCAAAGACAGGCAGGTCAAAAACAGAGAAAGAAAACTATAGACCAATCTCTTTAATGTACATAGATGGAAAAATCTCAAATAGAATACTAACAAAAAAGACTCCTGCAAGTCATCACAAGGGTTATTCATTATGCTCAGGTGGGATTTATACCAGGAATGCAAGGATGGTTCAATATTAGGAAAACCATCCTCATAATTGACCATATCAACAAACAAACCAACAGAAATCACATGATTATCTCAATAGATGCAGAAAAAGTCTTTGACAAAAAATAAAACATTCCTATTGAAAACACTAGAAAGTATAGAAATAGAAGGACCTTTCCTAAAAATAATAAATAGTATATATATATATAACCATCAGCCAACATCATATGCAATAGGGATGAATTAGAAGCACTCCCAATAAGATCAGGAGTGAAGCAAGGATGACATTATCACTTCTATTATTTAACATTGTACTAGAAACACTAGCTTTAGCGATTAGAGAAGAAAAATAAATTGAAGTTATTAAAATAGGCAATGAGGAGACCAAGTTATCATTCTTTGTGGATCACAAGATGGTCTACTTAACGAATCCTAGAGAATCAACTAAAAAGCTAGTTGAAATAATCAACAACTTTAGCAAAGTTGCACGTTATAAAATAAACCCACATAAGTCATCAGCATTTCTATATATTTCCAACACATCTCAGCACCAAGAATTAGAAAGAGAAATTCCATTTAAAATCACCCTAGAGAATATAAAATACTTAGGAATCTATTTGCCGAGACAAACACAGGAACTATATGAACACAACTACAAAACATTTTCCACAAAACTAAAACTAGATCTGAGCAATCGGAAAAGCATGAATTACTCATGGGTAGGATGAGCGTTAGCTCATAAAAATAAAAAATGACAATCCTACCCAAATTAACTTACTTATTTAGTGCTATATCCATTGAACTACCAATAAATTTTTACTGAATTTGAAAAAAAAAAACATAACAAAATTCATTTGGAAGAAGAAAAGATCAAGGATATCCAAGGACATATTGAAAAAAAATGTAAAGGAAGGTGACCTAGCAGTACCACATCTCAAACTATATTATAAAGTACAGATCATCTAAACAGTATGCTACTGCCTAAGAGACAGAAAGGAATAGACTTGGGGTAAGTGAACTCAGCAAGATTGTCTATGATAAACAAAAAGATCACAGTTTTTAGGACAAAAATCCACTATTTGACAAAAACAGCTGGGAAAATTGGAAGACAATTTGTGAGACATTTGGTTTGGATCAACATCTCACACCCTCCACCAATATAAATTCAGAATGGGTGAATGACTTGAATATAAAGAAGTAAACTACAAGTAAATTAGGTGAACACAGAATAGTATACTTGTCAGATCGTTGGGAAAGGAAAGATTTTAAGACCAAGAAAGAGGTAGAAAAAATTACAAAATGTAAAACAAATAATTTTTATTTCATTAAATTAAAAATGTTTTGTACAAACAAAAGCAATGTAAACAAAATTAGAAGGAAAACAACAAATTAGGAAAAAAATCTTCATAACAGAAACCTCTGACAAAGGTTTTAATTACTCAAAATCATAAAGAGCTAAATCAATTGTATAAAAAAAATCAAACCATTCCCCAACTGATAAAAGGGCAAGGGACATAAATAGTCAATTTTCAGATAAATAAATCTAAACTATTAATAAGCACATGAAAAAGTGTTCTAAATCTCTTATAATCAGAGAAATGCAAATCAGAACAACTCTGTGGTACCACCTCACATCCAGCAGACTGGCTAACATGACAAGAAAGGAACGTAATGAATATTGGAAGTGATATGGAAAAATTGGGACATTAAGGCATTCCTCTAGAGTTGTGAATTGATTCAACCATTCTGGATGGCGATTGGAACTCTGGCCAAAGGTCTTTAAAAGACTGTCTGCCTTTTGATCCAGTCATACCACTGCTGGGTTAATAACCCAAAGAGATAATAAGAAAAAAAGACTTGTACAAGAATATTCATTGCTGTGCTATTTGTGGTGGTGAAGAAATTGTGTTATATGTTGGTGATCGAATATTATTGTGCTTAACGGAATAATGAACTGGAGGAATTCCATGTGAACTATAATGACCACCAGGAACTGATGAAGAGTGATAGGAGCAGAATCAGGAGAACATTGTACACAGAGACTGATACACTTTGGTACAATTGAAAGTAATGGACATCTCTAGTAGTAACAATGCAATGATCCAGAAAAATTTGGAGGCATTTATGAGAAAGAACACTATCCACATCCAAAGGAAGAACTGCGGGAACAGAAACAGAGAAGAAAAACAACTGCTTGATCACATGGGTTGATGGGGATATGAATGGGAATATAGACTCTAAATGATCACCCTAATGCAAACATCAAAAATATGGAAATAAGTTTTGATCAAAGACACATGTTAAACCCAGTGGAATTGCATGTTGGCTATGGGAGGGGTTAGGAAATGGAGGGAAAGAACATGACTCTTGTAACCAAGGAAAAAGATTCTAAATTTACTAATTAAATAAAATTAAAAATAAATAAAAAACATCTGTCATCTTTCATTACTTTCATTACTTTAACCATTGGTATACTCTGCCCAATGCCATGGTTGAAATATTACTGGAAGGAATTAACAATTTCCATCTTGACAAATTTTCTATAAATTAAAACAATGATCAAAAAGTAATTGTTGTGAATGATCTGACAATTAAGAAAAAAACTAGGAGTATATTCAATAGACAAAAATCAAAATTACTAAAACTTTTATAATGAAATATTTGTCAACATTCATATCCAATTCTTATTGAAGCCATGCCTCAATTTTCTAAAATATGGAGGCATAGAGGATGAAGCCTCAGTGCTCAAGACCTGTACCAGTCATTGACCTTTATTTTTCCCATATTCAGCTCTAGGGAAGTCTGACAATAATTAGGGAAAATAGGACCTCCCTCCTCCCTCATCCTCACTTCTCTGACTCATCACTCCCATCCTAGCTCTTTCAGAAAGAATTCTATTTTGGTTTCTCATCTAGAGTTTTCCCAAAAGGAACTTAAGAAAAAGACATACACATTATCAATTGCATATAGAACAAATGAGGTATTCCACAACAGAAAGTAATAATGAGCATAAAGAATGACAGTGTATATTAACAGAATGTTTTAAATAATATTCAGACTAACCTTGTTATTACTAGAATAATTACTTGAGAGGCTAATAAAAAAGCCTTGTTGGGATAAAAACATTTTCTGCAAGATTTTCAATTAGTTCCATTACCTTTCACTTCCACTAGAATTGTCTCATCAAAAAAAAAATGGATTATTTTTTCTACTGATTGTCTCCAGTGCCAAATTTTCACTTGGTTCAATGTCAAGACTCCAATGTAGACCTAAAATCACAATTTTATTTATCCTTTTTTAGTATTTGTGAAGCCTTTGGCTTAAAGAAAATTCATGCAAAAATATATATCTACTTTTAGGAAAAATGAATTTGTAAATGACATTTTAATTGTTTTGTTGCTGGAAAACACCATATTTCTTTGATGAGAAGTAATTTTTTATATTTATAGTTTACCAAATCAGGGCACAATTTCCATCTCTTTATACTTAATTTATGATTATCTGGAGTTTATTTCATAATAAATGGGAAGTATAGTTGCAATATTCAAATTGTAGCAACTGATGCTTCAGAAAGAAACTTTTCATTTTGATACAATTGTTTTCTTTTGATCAAAACCCACAATTTCATCAGAATAAAAACCACAACTTTTCCTCTACAGGCACCAATAATAAATTGGTCACTTGATTTTCCAGATAAATGTATTTTAGGTGGCTCTTGAATTGAGAACTTCCTTATATACTTTTTTTTTTCTCTGACATTTGTTGCACAGCTAAATTTCTCCATAGACACCTGATATTTCTTATTACTTTACTATAGATTATTTCCATGTCTTTACCTATAATGGACAATTCAATATTCTCATAAAAAATAGTCCTTTGCAGTCACCAATATTCCTTCTACAAGGAATGGGTTTTACTATCTTCCTCTTAGCTTTGTAACATTTTGGTTTGGTTCCTCTTTCATCTCATCTGTTTGTTCCTTGTTTTCCTCTTTGCTCTAGCTGTCCTGATGAGGAAGTAAACTAACCCAGAGGCAGAGCCATCAAGCCTCTGAGGAAAGGAAATAAAAGAAAAAAAAATCAGCTGCTGTTTAAACCTGTCTCCCTGGAAGGCACAAGCTATCAATTATTGTGAGTCCATCTTGCAGTTCTGGCAGTAGCAGAAGAAAAAACCTTGAAATTTGCAGAAGTCCTTATTCCTCACTGCTTCTCTTAAAGAGATATCACCCCTTTGCTATCAGTAAGAGAACATTATGGTGTGAATTTCAGAGTCAAAAGAAGTCTTAAAGATAATGTGGTCAAACTCCTACTTGTTCCAGATGAGAAAAGGGTGATTCATAAAGGTTAAGTGCCTTACTTTAGGTCACATAGATATTTAGTATTGAACTGGGACTAGAGCATAGGTCTCCTGATACCTAAGCCATCACTCTTTCAACAAGACTATACTTTCTCTTTGCAGTTCCACTATTTTCAGCATCTGTAATAAAGATGTCTAGAAAGAGTTCTGTAAGTACAAAATATTGCTACAGGGAAAGGAGTTATTCTAAGCTGCTATGATTTAATTTTTGTTGTTGTTAAAGAGCCCTGACTGTTCTGCTAAGCAAAATAAGACCCATCTTGCAAGCAGAATATAGTGGGTCATAACGTAAGCAAACTTAGAAGACCACAAGATAAAGAACTTTTCATACTTTCCACAGTCACAGCTGTGGATGAGGGGTGGGGAGGAGAATTCATGTGTAAAATATGTCAAAGGAAAGAAAATATATGATGGGAAAGATCCTTAGTTTGAAATAAGAACCTAGGTTTATATCCTGACGTCCTCACATAACTGACCTTGAATTAAGTCACGTAACTTCTCTGAAACTCATTTTGCTCATCTGGAAAATGAGAGGGTTGAGCTAGTTGAACTTTAAAGCATTTCACCCTAAATCATTGATGCTTATGAAGTGATTTTTGCTGCCCTTCCTGGTTGTTTGAAGTCCACAGAACAAAATGTTCCACCCAGGATAAGATCATCACTTCTATACTCTGTGTTTCTAATTCATCTGGATTAACTTAACCTTCCTCTGCCTCCTCTCCACACTGATTGGAGGACCAAACTCTTCCAAATGCTTTCCTTTATAGAGGGCAGATACTGGACTCAGCTTACTTCTTTTTGCACCTGCTGCCCAACCTGATTTCAATTCCAGATAGAACAAAACAGAAGAAATCCTCATTCATGTCAATGGGTAAATTACTCAATCTCTTTAAATGCAGGAATTTTATGGAAGCAAGAAATTACAAGTGAAATATTTTGCGCATCAGTAGAGAGGGTTTCCTCAGGAAAACAAACATCATTCCTTGATAAATTGTTATTAATATTGATATTGAAAACTCTTTTTTCCTATTATTTGTGTGAATATAAAAGTTTTGTTAAGTTCTTGAGTGTTAATTTTTATGATAGCTTAGAGTTTTTAAGATTTCGGAAATGAATGAAGAACTATAACTTAAGTAAAAAGAATATGATTCAGTTACAAAAGTCAGTTTTCATGTAGTTATTTGGCAATATCCCAAGTAGTGGGTTTGGGTTGATATGAACACAAATGGAGATATGAAGACAATAATAGATGTAAATGTGTATATCTCCATCACAGGATTAGAACAGTGATTCTCAAACGTTTGGGTTTCAGACCTGATTTTACTAATAAAAGTTCATGAGAACCCCCAACAGCTTTTTCTTATGTGAGTTTTTTCATTATGTTTATTATTTCTATTATATGTCATTATTTATTCAAGTATACATGAAAATAACTTAGTATTATTACCAAAAGTTTTTTTTTTTACCCCTCCACCTGGCACATAGCAGGTACTTAATAAATACTGCTTGCTTGATTGAAAGAGTCTCAGGGATGACAAGAGTTCTTAGGCCACACTTGAAGAATTGAGGAATCATAGATTTAGAGTTAGAAGGAAATTTTGAGACTCTTGGGATCAATTCCTTAATTTAACAGATAAGGAAATTGAGGCAGAGAAAAGTTAAATGACTTGCCTAGGACTATACAACCAGTAAGTATCTAAGGAAGGATTTGAACACTTCTTTTTTTTTATTTCTAGCCCTAAACATTGTACAACTTTTGCTGCAATAGGAAAAAGGCACAAGCAGTATTAATGAAAAATAACTTGAATGACACTAACTTACTGACACAGGAGCCATGTGTCAATAAGTTATTGTTTGTCCTTTATTTAGAAGAGGACCAATGATGGATGTCTTGATTGGAACATGACTTGGATTTAAGTGAGTTGCAGAAAAACATCAGCCTCATTCTCTCAGATTCATCAAGGTCCAGTGCCTGGACAAAAGTCAAGATAATTGGCAATAAGGCACGATGTAGTAGATGACTTTGGTGTTTTCAATGTCTGACCAAGCTTTAAGTACTTCACAATTCCTGCTTCAGTTACCTTCACAACTATTACAACAATTATTCTCATTTACCAATTTTACCAGAGGAAGTATTCACATGCTTCTGGTAGACCTCTCTAAATCACTAAAGGATTTGAGGCTTGTTCCTTATCTTCAATCTGTTTTTTCCTGTTCAACAAAACAGTTTTGTGGGAGCATGACTGCTGTGAATGCTACAGGTGAAAATTGGATGAAAGGTAGACACCAAAGTTTGATGAGCAGCCCTAAAAAGAAAACCCTCATACCTGAGGCTCCAGTCCTCCTTGAATAGTCAAAACGATGAGACAATAAGAAGTAAATACAAGGAGAGTTTTGAAAAAGCAGAGCTGTAAGACTTTGAGACTTTTGGATTTTGTTTAGTTATCTATGCTCAGGAAAACACATATCTGTCTCCTATGTTGACTGCCATGTATGCTGTATCTTTTTCTTTGTCTTTGATCTCTTAGGAATAGAAACCCAGTGCTGGTATTGCTGAATCAAAGGACAAGTTTAGTTCCAAGTTGTTTTCTGAAAAGGTTTGACTAATTGATAGTTCCATCAATCATACATTAATCTTCCTGTCCTTTTACAACTGCTATTCATGATTTTGTTTCTGTTCTTTTATGGGCTCTTGTTTTATATATATATATATATATATATATATATATATATATATATATATATATATATATATATGTAAACTTGAGAGACTAATTCTTCTTGGCTTGATTTGGGATCTATGGTATGTTAGAAATCTTTTAAATTTCTTAAAATGTACTCTTGAGTTTTAAAATACATCTTAGATTTATTTCAGGCTTTCCTTCCTTCTTTCCTCTAGCATACTTTAATATGGAGTGCTCACTTTTTTCCTCAGGTGTCTATAATTCCCACCCTATTTATTTAAATAGCACCTATTTCTTTTCTATTTATTCAAATGATATCTACAATATATATATATGGATTATATCTCAGGATAGAATCTCCCATTTCCATTCAAACCTCTATTTATTGAATAAAAGTATTATATTGTATAATGTACTCAGCTTTATTGATGGAAATGAAAGTGAGAAGGCATAGGGGAAGGAAGAGGTGAGGAATATGGGGTCTAGAGAGATGAGAGAAGCAAAAAGAGAGTTAGCTTTAGTAGATAACTAAATAATTGAAACTTCTTCCCACCACCATTATATCATGGCTTTGTGATAGGCTTGAAATCTATTGCCTATATTCCTTATATCCTTCTACTTTCTGTCCAAGAGGTTTGTAGTATATTGCAAAAGAAAAACTTCTTTTCATTTTTTCTCTCTGGATTGTTCAACCAAAACATCTTCCTTGTACTTCTTGGTTTTGGTTCCTAGATTTTACCACGCGATTGTATATTTTAAAGGACACCTACTCCTTCCTACACACATTTTTAAAAAACAATTCTTTTGGACTTCCGGGTAAGCATGGAGGAAGTCTAGATGTGGGACGCTTCCTCTCCTTAGCACCCACCAATATAGACCACCTCAAAAGACCAAAAAATCCCAAATTAATAAGAACGACAGGGCTCAACAGTAGGGTGCAGCATGGAAGATACTTGGAATTTGGGCATTTCCACAATATAAGGGGGTGAAAAAGATGCCACCCAAACATGAGCTGATTTACCCTCCTCCACCCCACCTATGGAGTCAGAATCAGTGAGTGAGCGAGGGACACCTCTGGAGTGAGAAAGGGGCACCTCTAGGTCCTTGGGAGCTGACTAAAACCACCAATGACCTACCCCTGAGAGCACCTACATCTCAAACCCCAGTGGGCTGGGAAGCATAGACTGTGGGAGATCTCGGCAAGGAGGTACAGAGAAGGGCAGTGAACAGCAGAAGCTACAGAGATTCGAGAGCTTGCCTCAGCCAAAATCCTTGCTTCTTGACTCCATACACAGAGAGCCTGCCCATTTCACTCAGATCTCTGACTACAAAGGGAAGGAAAAACCTCCACAGTTATGGTAAATTGAGCTCAAGAGACACAAACTCCATCCACCACCAAAAATAAAAACAATAAGAAAAGGCATTGACTCTTGAACATTTTTACAGAGGAAAATCCCAGGCTACAGAGGAAATATAGGAGGAAATTCAAACAAAGTCAAAACCATCCAAAAAATGGAAATTGTCCACAAGCTCTAGAAGAATTTAAGTTGGAGCTTATTCAAAAGATGGAAGCCTTATGGCAAGAAAATTGGGAAATATTTCAAGGAGGAAATAAAAGTATGAAGGACAAGAATTTCTAATTGGAGAAACAGCTGGGAGCCAAGAAAATCAGGACAGACCAAACAGAAAAGGAAATTCAAAAGATTATGACAGAAAACCAGGCCTTAAGGACCAGTGCAAAACAGCAAGAATTAATAAAGCAAAGTCAAAAGTATATGACAAAATAGAAGAAAACATAAAAAATTTAACTGACAAGATGACAGATCAAGAAAATAGATCACGATGAGTCAATTTGAGAATCATTGGTGTCCCTGAAAAAGCAGAAATGAACAGAAATCTTGATATCATATTACAAGAAATCATCCAAGAAAACTGTCCTGATGTTCTTGAACAAGGGGACAAAATAGACTTTGAAAGAGTTCATAGAACACCCTCTATACTAAATTTACAAAAGACAACTTCCAGGAATGTAATTGCCAAATTACAGAGCTTTCAAGCTAAGGAGAAAATTTTGCAAGAAGTCAAAAAGAGACAATTCAGATACCAAGGAGCACCAATCAGGATCACACAAGATTTGGCAGCTTCTACACTAAAGGGCCACAAGGCCTGAAACATGATATTCAGAAAGGCAAGAGAATTGCGTCTTCAACCAAGAATCATCTATCCATCAAAACTGACTATATACTTCCAGGGGAAAGTATGGGAACTCAACAAAATAGAAAAATTTCCAAGTATTTGTAAAGAAAAGACCAGAACTAAGTGGAAAGTTTGACATCCTAACACAAATATCAAGAGAAACATGAAAAGGTAAATAAGAAAAAGATGGAAAAGGGGAAAACTGTTTTTTATTCAAACTCTTATTTAAGGCTACATTTATATATATTGATATATGGGGAAAATGTTATTTGGAACTCTCAAAATTGTATTCATTATTATAGTAATTAGAAGAATAACTCACAGAAAGAGATTGGGACACTAAGGGTTATAAGATTATCTCCAAAATAAAGTGTGGGGGAATCAAAGAAGGCATCAAGAGATATTTGAAGAAATAAAATAAATAGGACAATCTTTATCACACAAAGATACACATGGGAATGGGAGAGGAAAAATACTCTTATAAAAAGAAGAGAGTGCTTATATATATATATATATATATATATATATATATATATATATATATATATATATAATACCTAAACCTTACTCTAAGTGAAATCAATTCTGAGAGGGAAGAGCATCTAGATCCATTGGGGTTTTGAATTCTATCTTATCCTACAGGGTAAGTCAGAAGGGAAAACTAAGGGGGGTAGAGGGAAGGGAGTAAAAAAAGGGAGGGAAAGAGATGAGGAGGGAACTGAACAGACCCTAAAAAAACAAGAAGGGAACAAAAAAGGAGGGGCCAGTGTAATATTTATTGGGAAAGGATGGCGAGGATAGGAAAAACTGGGATAAAGTGAGGTTTGTATGGGGTTTTGGAAGAGTTGAGGGGATTTCCTTTCCACACCAGAAAGGGAAGCATATTAAGGGAGGGAATTAGGGGGACTGAGTAAAAGTAAACTGCTGGGTTAAAAAGATAGAGCAAAAGAAGAAAGGTCAGAATTAGGAGAGGATATCAAAATGCTAGGGAATTCACAAGTGAAAATCATAACTTTGAACGTGAATGGGATGAACTCACCCATAAAACATAAAAAATAAGAGAGTGGATTAGAATCCAAAATCCTACTATATGTTGTCTGCAAGAAACACACCTGAGGTGGGTAGATACTCACAAGGTTAGAATTAAAGGTTGGAGCAAGGCCTATTGGGTCTCAACTGATAGAAAGAAAGCAGGAGTTGCAATCATGATATCTGACAAAGCCAAATTAAAAATGGACCTGGTTAAAAGGGATAGGGAAGGTAAATACATCCTTATAAAAGGGAGTATAGACAATGAAGAAATGTCAATAATCAATATGTATGCACCAAATGGTATAGTATCCAAATTTCTAAAGGAGAAACTAGTGGAATTGAAGGAGGAAATAGTAAAGCTATATTAGTGGGAGACCTAAACACACCACTATCAAATTTAGATAAATAAAATAAAAAAATAAATAAGAAAGAGGTAAAAGATTTGAATGAAATCTTAGAAAAACTAGAGTTAATATATATATATGTATATACATATATATATATAATAAATAGGGACAAAAAGGAATACTCCTTTTCAGCAGCACATGGTACATTCAACAAAATTGACCTTGTACTAGGTCATAAAAACATGGCAAATAAATGCAGAAAAGCAGAAATAATAAATTCAACCTTTTTAGATCATAATGCAATAAAAATAATGATCAGTAAGGGTACATGGAGAACCAAATCAACAAGATAAACTCAGAATGGGTGAATGACTTGAACATAAAGAAGGGAATTGTAAGTAAATTATGTGAACACAGAATAGCATACATGCCAGACCATTGTGAAGGGAAAGACTTTAAAACTAAGCAAGACTTAGAAAGAGTCACAAAAAGTAAAATAAATAATTTTGATTACATCAAAATAAAAAGGTTTTGTACAAACAAAACCAATGTAACAAAAATTATAAGGGAAGCAACAAATTGGGAAATAATCTTCATAACAAAATCCTCTGACAAAGGTCTATTTACTCAAATTTACAAATAGCTAAAACAATTGTACAAAAAATCAAGCCATTCTCCAATTGATAAATGGACAAGTGACATGAATAGTCAATTTTCAGTCAAAGAAATCAAAACCATTAATAAGCACATGAAAAAAGTGTTCTAAATCTCTTATAATCAGAGAGATGCAAATCAAAAGAACTCTGAGGTACCACCTCACACCTAGCAGATTGACTAACATGACAGCAACAGAAAATCATGAATGCTGGAGGGGATGTGGCAAAGTTGGGACATTAATGCCTTGCTGGTGGAGTTGTGAATTAGTCCAATTATTATGGAGGGCAATTTGGAATTATGCGCAAAGGGCATGAAAACACTATGCGCAAAGGGCATGAAAACACTATGCGCAAAGGGCATGAAAACACTGTCGACTCTTTGATCCAGCCATAGAACTGTGTAAAATGGAAATTTGAACCCCAGACTTCAATTCCCAGAACTCTTTTGTAGTTCCCAGAATTCCTTGAAATCTTACTGGAAGTCCTCACCTGGGCTGAGAGCAAAAAGTGTATTTAAACTGACTACCTCCTGACTTGTGTGAATCTTTAAACTGCTCAGACTCTACCTTAGAACATTTGGTTAAGGCTATTCCCTTATTGTATCAAATGAAGGTAGCTGATCAGGAATGTATTGGGAATTTTAAAATTACTCCACCCTCTCAGACAGTGCCTTAGGGGAAGATATAGTTGTAAACTCCTGATGGAACAATGAAAAAACCCCTAACTCATACTTATATTAAAGCTAGAACCTTAAGCTAGGTCTATTTTTAGATCTAATACAAAAGGGTGCTAAGTAACTACAAAGGTTAAATTAATCACTAAAAGGTCAAGCAATTTACAAAAGGCAAGCTAAACAAAAGAGGTGTGAAGCTTTAGTCTACCCAGAGAAGGTGAGAACTAAATAATGGTGTGAACTAAGAATGGGCAGTCCTGGGGAAAATGTCTACTGTGATTGGTAGATATGAAAATTTAGGGGAGGTGACATAAGAGAAATTTGTCTTTAAAAGGAGCTGGCTCTCTTTGAACTTAGTGGGAGTTTGGAGTTAGTTTGGAGGATCTGGCTCTCTGAACTCAGTTCAGGAGTTGAGAATTTCAGTGAAGGACTGGAGTTTGCTTTAGGATGATCTTGTGGTGAATGATTAAAGACTGACTAGTCTCTCTTAAGGCTTAGGCCTAGGCCATTTGGCCTAGGCCCTTCATACTATTTACACTCTACTCTCTCTCTCCCTTTCCTTAATTCCTTCTTTTGTATTAATTAAAATCTCCTTAAAACTCAGCTGATTTGAGTATTTTCATATTTGGGAATTTTTCCCATGGCGACCACTTATTTTTTATTTAAATCAAGACACTAAAAATTATCTTTACAGTTTTGGCAATTCACAGTTTTGAAACCCACATTTTCACTCTTACACTCGCTCTCTCAGCTTCCACTTCTGGGTACACATGGCTCTCTACCAGGCAGGCAAGATGTAGGTTGCATGTGCTTTTCCTTATTTTGTATTTTCTTTATTTCTTAATCTTTAATAAACTTCATAAAATTATAATACTTTTATCAGAGAAACACTTTTTAATTGTTATAACTGCTGGGTTTGTACCCCAAAGAAATAATAAGGAAAAATACATCTACAAGAATATTCATAGCTGTCCTCTTTGTGCTGGCAAAAAATTGGAAAATGAGTGAATGCCCTTCAATTGGGGAATGGCTGAACAAATTGTGGTATATTTTGGTGATGGAATACTATTGTGTTCAAAGGAATAATAAAGCATAATAATAATAAGATTATTATTATAATAAATAATAATGATGTGATACAGATCAAAAGGAGCAGAACCATGAGAACAATGTACACAGAGACTGATACACTGTGGTACAATTTAATGTAATGGACTTCTCCATTTGTGATTATGCAGTGATCTGAACAACTTGGAGCAATCTATGAGAAAAAAAACACTATCCACATTCAGAGGAAAAACTGTGGGAGTAGAAACACAGAAGAAAAACAACTGCTTGATTACATGGGCAGAGGGGATATGGTTGGGGATGTAGACTATAAATGAAAATCTGAATACAAACACCAAAAACATGGTAATGGGTTCTGATCAAGGACATATGCAATACCCAGTGGAATTGGGTGTTGGCTATGGGAGGGTTGGGGAGAGAGAAGGGAGGAATAGAATATGATTTTTGTAACCAAGGAATAATGTTTGAAATTGACCAAATAAAAATTAAAAAAACAAAATTATAAAACAAAACAAAACAAAAAACAAAAGAAAAGCAATTCTTTTGTTTTTAATGTACATCTTTTCAGAGCCATCCATGAGCTAAAATTAAGTTCATTTTGTAACTAAGTTTAAGACAACCTACTAAAACTGTAGGAGGTTATTCTCTGCATTACTGGAAGTAGTGTTTTCTCTAACAAAATTACAGAACTTTAATAAAGTAATGAAGTAAATTTTATTGATTCTAAATTTTAGAAAAAAATGGCCTAATACCAAATTTGTGTTTATAATTGTTTAAAAAAATCTGACTAAAGATTACATTTTATTCAACCTAAGATATTATCTCTTATTAGAGGACACTTTGACTTAATCTATTTCTTAATGGTTTAAACATTGACAAAGAAAGCAGGAATTTATTAATTCTGATACTAGCTTCTTGGTTATAATATTATTATAACTTTTCCAAGTTGTTCTCTTGAGTGAAGATTCAATAATACTGTCTTAATTAAAATAACTGTTATGCAGATATGCAATTATTAAAGTATATATATAAAGTATATATATTATATAAAGTTTGAAATTAGCTATATCTTCAGAAACATATGTTGATATTTTCTAAGACTTTCAGCTATTCCTTGATTTTTTTCTAATTCATCCTCTATATGGCTTGTTTGTATACATTTATGTTTGTATATAAACATAGTTGTTTGTATAGTGTCTCCTCAGTTAGATTATGAGCAGAGACTGTCTTTTACTTCTGGATTCTCAACAATTAGCACAGTGCCTGGAATAAAGTAGGTGCTTAATAAATGTTTATTAACTATCAGAGGCATTCCTTTCTTCCTCATTTTTGCTAGATATAAAGTATAAATGACTGCAAATTCCATAGAAGTATTGTTTCAGAAAAATGTCTAAAGGTATTGCCTTTGTTTATATCATTATCTCTATCTCTATCTATTTATTGTATAAGAGGGAAAGACCAGAAGCAATGGAAAGATTGAATTTGAAAGACTGTCTCAGGAGAAGATGAGATGGAACCCAGCTACCATCAGGGGATGCTATGGAACTTTCCAGCCAAGCTCAAGAAGGCAGTATTTGGGAAGCCAAAAGGTTCTTTTCTCCATGATCTGAAGGAAGAGGGAACTAAACCTTTACTGTGAAGATTATACACATCTCTGAATTCTTTTGCCTGAGCAACAGAAGATCTTATCTTTCAATTGGTGACACCTTTAGGACAAAGACTTTTTCCCTTAGGGGAACCTTAGAGCTTATTCTAAAGAAGATTCCCTGATTCAAACCCCTAGGATCATCTGTATAGGGATGTAGCTAGGGATTTCCTCTTTCCCTCTGTCCTCATTAAAATTCAACCTTTTTTACCCAAATAAATAGACACCTTGAATTTTACTAGAGGCTCAATTAGACCAAATGTATTAGGAGGGGAATTTCAAAGAACATCATCTAAAGAAGAAGGGGCTGAGGGGAGTTTTACTTACCCTTTCAACTCCCATCATTGAATCTATTGTCAACAGCATGGCTTAGGAAAGGGGAGGAAGAAAGTGGTGTTACCTTATATTTATTCCCCCAAGGATATTGCAACTTTGGTTCCTTCTTAATTCCCTCACTAAAATAGTTTTTAGCTCTGCAGCCAGATTAATATATGGTACCTGGCCAGCAATCATCCTGCCATCTTCTCCTGCCACAGCAGTACAGGCATTTCACTCATTAACATACTGAACAAAGGCAAACCTCTTATGAACAGAGCAGTCCACAATCTTGCCATACTTTGAGAAGATGACCTCAAGATCAGTCTTCTTAACAACCAGAGTGTTGAGATTCCCAATGAAGACACAGGAGTTCATGGAACAAGGATCAGTCTTGGTGACATTGCTGGCCATGATCTTTCCCTCTTATATGCTCTCTACATCATACTTCTAAATATAAAAAAATGTATAATGCATAATGGAATTCTATAAATTACTCGGGTATCAAAATAACCTCAATTTTTTACCTGGAAGCCACCTGAAAGAAGCAGAAGGTAAAGGCAAAGAGAATGATAGAGATACATAAAGGGGAGATTTGTGTGTTTTCTCTACTCTTCTCAGCAATAGGGGCTGCATAATTTCATTGTAGGGTTTTCTAATATGTATGATTTTCTACAGTCATCAGGCAAAAAGGTTTTCCCAGAGCAATTATGTTTTTTTTCTTTTTTTAAACCTTTTAAACTGAATTGCTTTTACATTCCTAAGACTCCCTCGACCCCTCTTAACATATCTTGTTCTTAATGTCTATTGTAAAACTGCATTTCTCCCCTTTTTTAAAAATTCATATTTAAATTTTCATTACTTCCTTATAAACAATTAAATCACAATGTAAGCAAAACCAATTCAATAGTGACTGAACAGTCACTGCTACACAACAGGATTAAAAATTGAAAATGAACACAGTTAACTTTACCAGCTAATTTACTTAGGTATCACCCTAAGGCATCAACACTATTTATCTCTATCACTGCAGCCTGTCATGTCTGTACCATCAGCAGTAGCTCATACAAAGCAAATTAAGAACTTTTAAAGTTCTTTTATTTCTGTAAAAGAAAAAAATATTCAAAATTTTATGTATATAAATCCTTTGTGGTCAATCTTAATGTCACCATTAGCCTAAAATATGCACAGAAGAGACTTGCAGTAGGAAATCCTGTTGGACCAAAACTTGCATAAATTCTGTGTGACTGATTACAGGGGTTCTTGAAAGTGAACAGACCATGCTTCTGTCATACTTATAAGTAGTATCTGACTTGTAAATGACCTTTCTGTTTTTACTATCTAGATATCTGATGTGAAAAATGCTATGTCCTCAATTGAAAAAGAAAAGTTTTACCAGATTTTATATGGCATTGCCCATATTTATTTGAATTAATAAAGTAAAATTTAACCCAATTTTATGGTTATAGCTTTTTTAAAATTAACTCAAGAGAAATTAAGCAGGGCACTTGCTTTTTACAATCCATTTAACTATAATTATAAAATTTGAAAGTCATAAAATATTATAACTAGAAGGAATTACACCTAGTTCACCTCCAGCAATAGAGAAATAGGCAAACTAAAGTATGAGGTTCTTAGGATCACACAAGTACATGTGGCAGAGACCCAAATGGAATAAAAATCTCCTGACTCATCAATGATCCTTTTGGTATGGGCTTGAGAAATAGTAAAAACCTTTAAGATTAAGAGTGATCAAGTTATTCTGGATTGCTATTTTCTATTTTATTTTAGTTTTAGTTTGTTCAGATTTATTAGTTCCAGGGTTTATTTTTTTTATTTCCAGTTTTCCAGATTTTTCTAGTTATAATCTATTAAGTTCCTAAAACTTACATTCAATGAATTTATTTATTGATTCGTTAAAATGAATCTTTCTAAAATGTTTTTCTTTCTTGCTTTGAGGACATCTAGTATTCTTTTTTTTTTAATTTTAAACATTATTTTATTTGGTCATTTCCAAACATTATTCACTGGAAACAAAGATCATTTTTTTTCCTCCCTGCCCCACCTCCCACCACCTTTCCCTCTCCCATAGCCGAGGCACGATTCCACTGGTTATCACATGTGTTCTTTACTTGAACCCATTTCCCTGTTGTTGGTATTTTCATTAGTGTGCTCATTTAGAGTCTCTCCTCAGTCATATCCCCTCCACCCATGTAGTCAAGCAGTTGCTTTTCATTGGTGTTTTAACTCCCACAGTTTATCCTCTGCTTGTGGATAGTATTTTTTAGATCCCTGCAGATTGTTCAGGGATATTGCATTGCCACTAATGGAGAGGTCCATCACCTTCGACTGTACCACAATGTATCAGTCTCTGTGTACAATGTTTTCCTGGTTCTGCTCCTTTTGCTCTGCATCACTTCCTGGAGGTTGTTCCAGTCTCCATGGAATTCCTCCACTTTATTATTCCTTTTAGCACAATAGTATTCCATCACCAACATAAACCACAATTTGTTCAGCCATTCCCCAATTGATGGGCATCCCCTCATTTTCCAATTTTGGGCCACCACAAAGAGTGCAGCTATGAATAGTCTTGTACAAGTCTTTTTCCTTATTATCTCTTTGGGGTACAAACCCAGCAGTGCTATAGCTGGATCAAAGGGCAGACAGTCTTTTATCACCCTTTGGGCATAGTTCCAAATTGCCCTCCAGAATGGCTGGATGAATTCACAACTCCACCAGCAATGAATTAGTGTCCCCACTTTGCCATATCCCCTCCAGCATTCATTACTTTCCATAGCTGTCATGTTAGCTATTCTGCTAGGTGTGAGGTGATACCTCAGAGTTGTTTTGATTTGCATCTCTCTGCTTATAAGAGATGTAGAGCACTTTTTCATGTGCTTATTAATAGTTTTGATTTCTTTGGCTGAGAACTGCCTTTTCCTGTCCCTTGCCCATTTATCAATTGGAGAATGGCTTGATTTTTTGTACAATTGATTTAGTTCTTTGTAAATTTGAGTAATTAAACTTTTGTCAGAGGTTTTTATGAAGATTGTTTCCCAATTTGTTGCTACCCTTCTGATTTTGGTTACATTGGTTTTGTTTGTACAAAAACTTTTTAATTTGATGTATTCCTGATTATTTATTTTGCATTTTATAACTCTTTCTAAGTCTTGCTTGGTTTTGAAGTCTTTCCCTTCCCAAAGGTCTGACGTATGCTATTCTGTGTTCGCCTAATTTTCTTATAGTTTCCTTCTTTATGTTCAAGTCGACATCTAGTATTCTAATAGATCTTTGAACTCAGTGATTTCTCTGTTTTCTCCAAGAATTCAAATCCAGCACAGATGATCCAGGGCAAATCAGAATTTAAATATATGCATATGTATATGTGTGTATGTATCTATGAATCCATCCATCCATCCATTGATCCATTCAATCCATCGATATGTATATTGTTATTATGGGATTTTTTAGGGAAAAGAACAAGAAGAAAACATATACATATTTTAGGTTTATTTTTGGGAAGGTTGAGAAGAAAGAGGGTAAAAAGGGTAAGGGAAGGTTATTGATCTTTAACCCAAAATCTAATTCCTATAAAACTATCTTAATAACTAACTTATCTAAGTTGAATAAATTAAATTTCCCCAAACACAATCTCACAAATAGAGTCCAGTATATGAGCCAAGATCTTCAGAAGAAAATGTCCAAAGCAGGTACAGTAGAGAAGTGGTTCTTTTGTCTTCTGTCCAGCTGTGTAAAAGTTAAATTTTAGTCTCCAGTAATAAAAGTATTATATTTTGTGAGGTTTATTAACGATTATTAGAAATCAAGGACACAAAATAATAATCATACCTCTGACACGATTAGCCCATTCACAACCTACTTAAAACATGTTGCAAGAGAGCTTGAGAGGCTGACAGGCAGAGAGCCCTTTAAATAATAAATTATGATCTCGTCCAGGTGGAGATTCAGGTGAGATTATAGGGAATTCTGGGAAGTACAAAGGACTTCTGGGGATTGAAGTCTGGAGTCCAAATCTCCATTTTTACAGTTGCTAGCAACCAGTTCAAGCAGTTTTTCTCTCTCACTCAAGCTGGTATCTCCCAAAGGGCCAGAAACCTGGTAGACAGATGGAAATTCTTCAATTTCTCCAAAGCCTTCTTCAGGAGAGAAAGTGTTTTATAGTTTGGACCTTGGAATCTTTTCCCAGATCTTGAGTTTACCCAGATTTCAATCTCCCATGTGACATGTCACTCTCAATCAATTGGAAGTTCACATTTAAAGTCCTTTTGCAATCTTCCTTTTCTTATTATATTCCCTGCTTTTGTACGAAGCATAAATTGTGTTGGAAACACTATTTTTGCATTTGTGCACAATCAAAAATATTTACTAATTAACTAAACTAAGAAATCTACCGAAAATAACAAACAACCTACATTCAAATATATTACTCTAACTAATACTAACTTATTCTAAGGAATTTAACAAGGAAAAAGGAAAAGGAATTAAATAATGAGCAAGTACAAATGCTAAACAGAAGCATAAGCAAAATAGCAAATAATATGAAAAAAAAGATGAACATAACTTCCATGTAAACATTAAACTCATAATACTACTATTTTCTGCTAATACAGATCATTGTACTGTACAGTACATTAACATTTAACTTAGAGAAAGAAATTTTGGAAATTATAATAAACACAACATTGCATAAGTTTTACACTGAAAATCAAACCAAACATTAAACTTACTTATGCAAATACATGCAGCAATAATTATAATTGATCTATGTACATAATTTACACATATATACATACAACACATACAATATATACATATATGTCATTCATATACACATGTATATACTTGTGTACACTTCATATTTGGGGTGTATGGGATGCTCAGGGAGGAGTAATATCTTTGGTATGGAGGGCTTGTCATGCCCTCCTAGGGCAGATCTCCAGCCTCTGACCCTCACCTGACACTCAGCTCTCACTTGTGGCTCCCAGTAGCTGCTAGCATGCGGCAGCGGCCACACCCCGGGCAACAGCTTCAACAGGCGGGCTAAACCTTGTGAGGGTAGCCATTGGGTTGTCGTCTACCCCCTGGTGAACCAGGGCTTTGCTCACCCAGCATGTGAAGACTGTTTTGGCAGAACAGGAGGAAGAAACCAACAAGAAGGTTCAAAGGCTGAGATGGCGATGCAGCAAGGCACTGTGGAGTGCTTAGGGCATGTTGGAGCACAAAGGACAACACGGCCACCGAATGCAGCTGAGGAAATCTCCAGGTGTAATGACTTTTTGTGCCACTGGACCCAGGCTTCCAATGCCGAGAGAGTGGGACTTTCTCTGTGCATCGACTTTTCCACTTAAATCTTCATGTACAAGTGTCTTTGTGCACAAAAACACACAAAGACAATTGTCATCCTCGGTTACCTAGAGACTACTGCTACTACTACTACTACTACTACTACTACTACTACTACTACTACTACTACTACTACTACTACAACACTTCATATTTACATATATGTTACATATATACATTCACTATAATACAATTAATTTACAATCCTATTATATACCCTATTTACATGTATACATATTTATTTACAATTTTATTTGATATGTAACATCATATGTTGTTTGTGTTGTATAATGTATGATTTAGTACAAGTCAGTATCTAATTTTCTTATCTTATCTTACTTAATCCTACCTTACTTAATTCTCAGTGTCTTTAGAAAACTCTCTAAAGCTATGAATCTCCAAACAACTGGAAATTTGTATTGATGGGACATTTCCTTCTTGGATGCTGAAGAAATTATAGGCTCAGGTCAAAAAAACAAAACAACAACAGCAACAAACAGTAAGATATGTGTGCTTGTATGTGAATATTTCTAGCAAAGGGGTCCACTATTAACAGAAACTATGTTTTTCCTAAGAGTTCAAATTTAAGAGGAATATTTTCCAAATGGTCAAAACTTCTAGTTGTCTCTGTCTTATGATATTATTCTTATTCTGTCAAATTCCAGAGTACTATTAGTTCTCCAGAATGAAATTCATATTTACTCAAAAGAAATAATCTCAATAAATTGCATGGTAGGGAAGGAAAGAAAACAAGTAGAAGATAAAAGAAAATTGTTCACATGACACACAACTGTATTAGTATATAATTTAATTAATGAATAATTCATTCATTAAACTATCATTTATTAATATATTAATAATCTACTATATTCCAAATACTTTGTTATGTCAATTCAACTTGCAGTTATTAATCACCTACTGCATCACAGGCACCTTGCTAAGTACTATGGAGGAAAAAAAAGAAAGTAAAAATATAAATAATCCTTTTTCTCAAGGAACTCACAGTTTGATGGGAAAGACAGTATGCAAACCACCATGCACAAACAAAACATATATGGACATAGTCTCAAAATGGAAGGTATTAAGATTGAGGACTTAAAAGTTTTCTTTTAGAACATGAGGATTTAACTGAGAATTATGAAGAAAATAAAAAGAAATAGTCCCTGATACTAAGGAAATGTTCTTTCTTTAAGGAGAAAAAAATGTATGTATATAAGAATAGCATCCTCTGGGCTAAATTTCCTAATTTTCATTCACTTTGGAGGAACCATATCTACGACACCCTTCAAGGGTCTAAGGATTTTCTACTAGGATTGGAGTATTTTCTATACTATCACTTCTGAGCCTCTCCAATATTAATTAAACAGCTGATATCTCCTCATTATCAACTAGCATCAATTAGGTTGTACATATATTTATTGAGAAAGAAGAGTAAGAATTGAAGTATAACATCTCCCCAAAATATATGAGACAAACTTTCTCACAAGTATGTACAGAATCCAAGGGAAAGTAGACTTAAACTGAAGAGAACACAAGGAAGCAAGGAGAATAATAATAACAATAATAATAATAATAATTCATGCATTCTGTATGAAATATCTATCTATCTAATCTGTCTGTTTGTATTTATGAGCCTATTAAAGAAAGAAATTCAGGCAAAGATATTCAGCAACTATTTCAGGAGTCAAGTTACAAAATCAAGTTGAGCAGCAGATCTCTTAGACTCATAACAGATGGCAGGAAATACAAACCCAAGGGGAGCATCATAATCTTCCTTGACTAATCCCCTTCTTCCTATTAATATCTTCTGAGAAACTGAACCACAAAAAAACAGTGTCTCAGATATTTTGGGGAAATGTTGTTGTACTTTTATCCTTGCTATGTATTCTCAGTAAATATTCTTTTGTAGAAGGTAGTTGATGTTATTTGCAATAAAGAAGATAGCAACTGGCTAATTGATATTGGGTAACACAATTATTGGGGCTGATGAGTTATTGTATTAGAAAATGCTCCAATTCCACTGGGATATATATAGATCTCTCTCTATTTCAATTCACCAATCCATATATAGAAATCTCCCTCTTTCTCACTCTCTCTCTTTCTCTCTCTGTGTGTGAGAGCTCAGAAGAAATGATAATTCTTTCAACTATTAACATATTTCATGTGTTTTCACTAGTTCACACCTTTAATTATATCAAAGTCAAGACTTTTTGCAACCATATTAATTGGGTGAGGTGATTAATTTGTTTATTCAATTGAGGTCACTAGAAATTGTGAATACCTTTGATTGATTTATTGACTTTGCAACTCCATGAATGAGGTTCTCATCTGGCCAAAAAAAAAACATCATCAGGGAACTGAACATCTTTGAGTTATATAAATTTGACTTTGGTTGATTGATTCATTCCTAGAGTAAGGATTCTAGATGCCCCTCCCACCATAATTTTCACAAGGATATACAAAATCTATGAAAAGTGAATACAATGAAGTTTTGGAAAATAAATTACTAGTAGCTAGGTGGAATTAGAAACACTACTGACTTCCCTTACTTTCTTTAATTTGCAACTAAAATTCCACCTTCTCTAGGAAGCTTTTCCTAATCTCTCTTAATTCTAATGCATTCTCTTTGTTATGTACTATTTATTTTGCTTTAAACATATTTGCATGCATTTTGTTCCCCCCATTAGATTATGAACTCAAGGGGAGAGACTGCCTTTTTGCCTCATTTTTTTTTAAGTGCTTCTTTCAGTTCTTGTCACAGAGTAGGTGCTTAATAAATTTTCACTAATTAATTTATTATTTGTACAACATATTGAAACTGAGTTTTGAAAGAAAATTAAGGATTTAAGAAAGTGAGTAAAGAAAGAATGAATTACAGATATGACTAGTGTGGACAGTCAATGCAAAGGCCTAAGATAAGTTATTAATTGCTAGGGATAATAAGAAGGATAGTATGTTTATAACAAAGTACATGGAATAAAATAATTTCTACAAAGATCAGAAATTTAAAACGTCGACAGGTTGTGAATAATTGCATTTCTTTTCATTCATTCATTTGCTTCTTGACTTATTTTTTTGAGGATAGACTCCCTATTTTGCCATAGCTAAAAGCTCAATAACCATTTATGGGCCCATTCTCACTATTTATTGGCACAAATTCTTAAACTTGCTCTATTTTCCAGGATGGGCTAATTTTATTAATTCTTTCAAATAATAAATTCCTTCTTCTTACAGGAGCCTACCCCATCAATCAAACACTTATCAATTTTAACCCTAATGCAAATATAGCTTAGAAAGACATGATAGTTGGGAAATGAATAGGAAGCAGGTTAGGTTACATTTGGTAAATTGCACACATTCCCGCCAACTCTAAGTGATGCACAAACAAAGTCTCATTGAGTTAAATACTGTTATTCTTCTGGTGATATTTTATCGCAACCAATCATGTATCCCTACAATCTTTGACTCTAAAAACAATGGAGAAATAGTGGTTTCATATAAAGAGGCTGTTGCATGTTGTCAAAGGTAAGTTGTATGGAAGAAATGCTGTAAAAAATATGTGAATAAAATGGTTAGAGGAGTTGGTTTGGTCATGTGACAATATGTAATGGGGAAATTTATGATCCTTTTGGGGAAAAATTAATTTTTCCACAAATGATCACACGGGGGGATGTAAAAAGTAGACTCAAATACAGGACTACAATCCCCATGAGCCTTTGCTCCACTTCCCCAGAATGCCTTGTAATCTCACCTGGGCCGAGATCGAGAAGATATTTAAGCAAAGGCTTTTGAAGGGCTCGTCTTTTTTGGACTTCCGTTTTTGGAGCAGAGGCGTCTCTTCCATGATGTGAGGTTATTTTGTCTAGGCCTCTGGCATAGGCACATGTTTCTTACTTGTATATTCTTAATCTTTAACCTTTAATAAACCTCTAAAAAATATATATTCCTTGCAGAGAGAAACTAATTTCTACCTGCCTCAGTCTCCCCCTCTCCCCTAAATTTTAATCTTTACAGTTGGCGACCACTAGATTGGATGAGAACTTCTCAAAAAATTTTTAGCCTAGAGAATTTTTTTAAAGCCACGATTCTCCAAGATACTCTTTAGAAAACCATCTTGATCGGCTCCTGTTTCTGCTCCTGGCCTCTCACCTGGTGCCCGAGCTGCGCTCCGGCTCCTGGCCCGACCCACCCCGGCGGTCTGTCTCTCACCCATCTGGCCTCCTACCCAGACAGCTCATCACCCCAGCCCCAGACCCACAAGCACGACCCAGACGGCTCATCACCCAGATCCTCGGAGCAGATTGCTGAGGACTCATTGCGACCAGCTGGTAACAGTATTGGCCACGTGGGCGGAGGGGAGAGACCAGAGGGAAAGGAGACCGGGCAATTTTCCCTTAGGCTAAGCCTCCAAGTGGATGGGGGTATTGGCCACTGCGGGGTCAGAGAGGGGAAAGAGAGAAAAGACTAGAGAGAAGAAACAGATCTTTTCAAACAGAAACCTAAAAAACAATGGGCTGTTTAAAAGGATTTTTGACTCTTCTGCCAATTATATTGATTTTACCTGCCTGTCTGGGAGCAGACTCAGCCCAAAGATTCAACTTTAATTTTGGGGAGGAAAATGGGTGGCCCAGCGAACTGGAAGCCAGGCCCAGAGACCGGAGGTCTCTAGTTAAAATCTGGCCTCCAATGCTTCCCAGCTATGGGGCCCTGGACGGATCCCTTGAACCCCGTAGCCTAGCCTTTACTACTCTACCTTCGGACAATAGACATTTAAATGGATAATTAAAAACAAACAAACAAAAAAAAAAAACCCCAAGGAACTTTGAAGAGACTAAAGGCTACATTCTAAGGCATTTCAGACTCTAATGGTTTATAAAAAAAAATCTCTGTATTCTATTGCATTGTTTTGTTTAAGGTTTAACTTTGTGATTTTAAGTTCATATATTACTGGATTGAATATTATTCTGTGAACTGAAGGTTGATTGAATTTATTTTGAATGTACTGAGTTTTAAAATTCTGTTGTTTTCCCCCTATAACTGTGTTGAACAAATATTATTGTGAATAAGCCCATATATGAAAAAACAGCTTTTTTTTATTTTGCTGAGGATAGATGGACTTCAGAACTGGTTATAATTGTATTAACAACCTTTGGAATTTTAATGTGCTAAATACCTCAAATGATTTGATTTTAAGGGTTTTTAAATATGATTTTGGAATTTTTTTTAACAGTCTGGTTATTTTTGCCTGCCCCTACCACGAGGTAAGGCCCATTCTAGTAGCTGAAGGGAAATGTATTTTATAACCCCCAACCTTCCCACATGTGAATGGAAGTTGGGCAGTTAATTTCAGGGCATTTGTACCCTTGGGAAAAGTCTCCAAAAGGAGCACCCTTTATTTATACTCTTCAGCTCACTACTTTATTTGCACCAGAATGATATATAGATTTCTTGATTATGTTCTTAACCCAAGATGAGTTTTACTTTGTTTAAAAATATATATATATATATATAAATATGTTTATTACCAAGGTTGAAAGATTGCTACGTTTGTAAAAATTGTGACAAATGTCTATCAATTCATAGGTTTTAAAAATGTCACACAGCAACTTATGTGAAATATGAAAGTGTGTTTGTTTGCTATTGTAATTAATTGGGCTATTGAGAATTTTGGGGATTTTGATATCTACATATTTGTACTACTGTATTTTTAAAGATGAAAAAATTGTTAACCTTGTTCAATTCATTTGCCTTCTACTCACAGTGATCATGGCCAGATACAAAGAGGAAATGGATCTCATTTTTTGGTGAGAAAGCCTTGTATTTTATATTTTCTTAACTGACACAGAGTGTCAATGATTATAAGCTATATTTTTGAATTTTTTAAAAGCTCTTTTATTATTATATTTTTCTTGCATGTGCAATATACTTTTTCAGTTTTTTAATTATTTTTTCTTTCCTTTTTATATTTGAAGCACATGTCACCAGTATTAAGATTTTCTTTAACCTTTTGATTTTCAGTGCTACAAGTTTAAGATACATTTTCTAATGCATGCCCTAAAAAGCTTGTGACTATGAAACTGATGCCACTAATTATTTAAATAAATTATGGGACTTTGCTTGATGATTCTGTCTGATTCCAGGACAAGAGATACACACAAGAGCCATTTCATAGGGCCAAAGAAAGGCCAATCTAGGATGGATTGATGCACTTCTAGGCCAATACAAAGGTCTTGAACCTAGTGTGAAGACTCGAGGTTACTATGTTTAACATGTGTTAAGACATAGGATTTCCTTGTATCCACACTCACCCTGAAGATACTCACAGACGAGTATCCCTGAAACCTTGGCTCCTATAATCTGGTCCCTTTCTTTTCTGCCTCTCATAGTGTGGTACCTTTCTGTAGTCCTGGCACTGACTGGGTAAATGCATCATTACTTAGATCATTTTGATGGGGCCCTGATTGAAGGACCTGTTATAGATTTATTTTTCTTCTACTTGGAATTTTTACACATAAGGCTTTGATAGTCTATATTTTCATCCAGAAATTTTTCTTTTCTTTTGGATTTTCTGATGTCTTTTTAATATCTCTTGCCAATTGATTCATATACCTCATACCTCAGCCATGCATCCCTAACTGATTCTGAATCTTTCAATCACCCACAACACGGGGGAATGTAAAAAAAATATCATTATTTAAATTGCAAAGTTTAAATTCTTTTTGAGAAGAATTTTAGGTAAAGAAGATGCTACTTCCCTGAATTCAGAAACTGAACTGTTGGAGAAGCCATCATGAAGAAGCCTCCAGACCACAAGTTGCACAAAATTGAACTTTGGGTGTGGTTGATTGAACATTTATTTGTATGTATACTTTTATGCCAAAGGGGACTGCCCCCTAACGGCTTTTTGTCAATGTGTTCAGAAATTATTGGTTTTATTCTTTTTTCTCTTATCCTCACACTATTGTAATCTTTTAAGTTTATTATGTTTTTATGATCCTTTTGGGGAAAAATTAATTTTTCCACAAATGATCACACGGGGGGATGTAAAAAATAGACTCGAATACAGGACTACAATCCCCATGAGCCTTTGCTCCACTTCCCCAGAATGCCTTGTAATCTCACCTGGGCCGAGATCGAGAAGATATTTAAGCAAAGGCTTTTGAAGGGCTCGTCTTTTTTGGACTTCCGTTTTTGGAGCAGAGGCGTCTCTTCCATGATGTGAGGTTATTTTGTCTAGGCCTCTGGCATAGGCACATGTTTCTTACTTGTATATTCTTAATCTTTAACCTTTAATAAACCTCTAAAAAATATATATTCCTTGCAGAGAGAAACTAATTTCTACCTGCCTCAGTCTCCCCCTCTCCCCTAAATTTTAATCTTTACAAATAGAAGATGTGAGATGGTGAACAGTCAAAGTTCTGCATTTATATCTATAGAATGGATATCTAGTAGAAGATTTTAAACATATTAGGTAGTACTATTGAAGCTTTCCTTGACTGAGAATCTAATGTTAATTTCTTGTCATCTTTCTCATTGTTTAGAACAGAGACCCAGAGGACACAGAACTTTAAGCTCTGGTGTTCTCTTACTGAAATCAACCAGGGAACAATTCACCAAAGCTTTATACTTCTGGAACCATAAAGGTGGATTCAATTTACTCCATTATGGCTCCTTTCCTTGTGACTTTATAATCCCAAATATTCTTTTTTGACTACCAGTACATGTGTTGTATCCCCTCTAATAGAATTCAGGTTCACTGAGGGTAAGGATTGGTTTCAATTTTTTGTTCATATTAGAAGCATACAGTTCATTGTATGGTATTTTTAAATTGCCTTTTTATAGTGATTCACAAAAACGAATGCCTTTCTTTTCTCCTTTTCACTTACTTTTTGGAGGGGACAGAAGAATAATGAACAAGAATTGCACAAAATAGGAAGGTATGGACAAATTTTAAGCAATATCACTGAAGGAAATGCCATTTGAATAAGATTTTGTGAAGTTTTGATATGTTAAAATATCAGTGTGACCTTTCATATTGTAAATAGCAACCTTGGTCCACAGGTTGAAATAATAAATTAATCTCAGAGAGTAAAAGATAATCCATCTGAATCTATATAGATCACAACAATGATCAAAGATATCTTTGATGAAAATATGCAAATGGAAAAATAAAGCTTTCTCAAATGATTTCCTATGAAAGTTCACATCTTCCACCTCACAATTTGCTGAAAGATGTAGGAAAAAGAAGACTCCCTTTTTTGTTGTTTCTTAATTAGAGAAAAACTTACTGCATACAGATAATAAAAACTGCTACATCTGCAACATTTCACTTCCTGTTAAAATATAGTTATGTGTAGTTTATGGCTCAATATTGCCTAGTGTTTGCCACATGAAGCACCTTCTATTTCTTTCCTTTTAAAAATCTGCATGATATTCAGACATGAGACTCCTTAGTATTCTGCCAGCCTTTTCATTTTCTTTCACTACTCAATGCTGAGCCATATTTTATGAAAGTTTTTAATTATCCTTCCCTGAATATTTTTCATACCTGTTACTAAGAATCAAGGAAAATATTAAATTATTTTAGATTATTCAATTTTTATGTATAATTTCTCTAATTATTGGCTTTTTAGATCCAATTTTCTTGAAAGTATCAGTAGTATTTCTAATAATTATTATTCTTTCTCACAGATATAAATTTTTTTTAATTTATAATTTTACAATTTTAATTATAATGTACAATTACACAATTACAATTACAAATAATTTAAAATGTATAAAGATCTATTCTAGAAAAGTAGCTAATGCAAAGGTAATTATCCTCATTTAGAGGCAGGCAAATTCCATAGCAAGAGTCCCAACCAGACCTTCATATTAAAATTATTATATTTACACAATTCATTATCAGAGAATAATCCTATTTCTACAGAACAATTTTATAGTCATCCAGGAATGAATAGTGTTGATTTATATTATCAATATAACTAGTCAGGAGTAAAAAATAAGTGGAATGAGCTATTTTGGAAGGTACTGGATTCTTCCTCTCTTTTGCCGTCACAACCATCATTTTTGATATCTTGACAGAGCTGTGACTTCATTGATAGCCTCCCTTCATTCAAGACTACTCATTTATGTCCTGGTAAACAAATTATGTCTCTCATAGATGTTTTGGAGGATATTTATCTGATTTAAACAAACTCATTACAAACACTGAGAAGAAACCTTATGGCAACATTTTACTCTCCTGAATCAAATATTTATTAATTTATTTTGATTTGCTTATTGGTTAATACATGATATGTGTAATGGAAACTTGTATTGTTCTATGGATTTGGTAAGTTATGTAACTATAAAGTAGAATATAATATTGTAAGCCTTAATATATTTATTTTCAAAATTTCATTAAGGATTCATGGATGAATAATTTTCAAATATTAGGTAGAGTTGAGAAAGTAAACTATTATAAGTTTATGGTCTCAGAATCTACAGTTAGCAGTGTCTAATATTTCAGAGTCCCCATACTTTACCAGTTATTCATGTGTTCTCAATTTTTTAAATTTGTAATAACATCTATCATTCTTTTCCCCAAGCATTGAGCATCTTTCCTATTTTAGATATTTGAGAACTGATCTCTGAATAGCCTTACAATTATTTCATTTTTCATTTGGAAAATGCTTTCCTCTGATTTGTTCTCTTTAATAAGATGTCTACTTCCTAACATGTAACATAGGGATTTATCTAGTAGCACCAATATTAATGGCATTCCATGGGATCATGAGTTAATTATCATATTTTTTTCACATACTATGAGATTGATAATGCAGTGTTTCTGTTTGAAAGATATAAAGATAAATCCCACTCCAAAAATTTCCATGACTTTCCATTTGCTTAGATGACATTTGCCTTTTTATTGAGCAGGGTCAGGGTCAACATATTGGGAACTATCTCTCAGACCTTATGAGTCTTCCTTCCTTCCCATTGTTCTCCTCCATGACTCTGTGGACTCAGAATAATACTTAATAATGCCTGCTATATTAAAGCCTTAACTCATAATATATAACCAGGAGCAGTTTGATTCTAAATGCTCCCAGATAATTGATGAGGTAAGTTAAAAATTATTTACCAAAATGAATTTGTGGGAAGAACTTCCATGCCAAGGGTAGTCTACACTGATTAAAGACACACAAACACACACAAATAAAAGATAACTCATGAGATTATAAGACTCAGAGCACCATCTTTTTATGGATTTGGCTATTTATTTCCAAAAAGACTTATGTTGATTCTTTTTTTTCTCTACCATATATGTCATATTTACCTACTAAACCATTCATTTATATATTATCTATCTGTCCATTCATTTACTTACTTGCTTATTCATCTGTTTATTTTTCATTCATCCATTCATTTACCAATTTATCTAGCTAGTTATTTTCTTCCTATATATTTCAAGATGTGATACCTTTCCAGAAGTCTTGTGGTAATATATATTATATATGTGTGTATGCATATATGTATACATACATATGTGCATTTATTTAATTCAATATATTTAAATGTACCAAGATGACTTAAAAATATAGGAATTTTTAATATAGACCCAAATAAATGAAGTAAAGCTCTATTCTGCTTCATATATTTAATAATATTTACAAAAGATCTTATCAATATTAAAATATTATAAGACTGTGATTGATTCATTTAATGTTCCATATTGAGTGTCTTAAATTCTTTTCAGTTATTTCATGTGACTCTGTTTTAAATATTTTTGAGTTAATGAGTTCTGTATTTTAAGACTAGATACATACTAAAAAAGCAAACAAACAAGAATAGGCTATGTTACTAGAACTAAAATTCTTATATTTAGTGTTTTTTTTTAACCTGGCAAAATAACAGTTGAGAATATGTAAAGGAAGAATGTAGTGACACAGGACAGTTTGTCCAGGGATGTAGTAAGGCTAAGAAAATGGGAAGATTATCCCAGTATGAGTATATTCTTTACCACTATACAGGTAGGTGTGTGTGTGTGTATGTGTGCATGAATGTGTGTGTGTATACATGTGTCTGTATGTCAGTTGATGTAAAAGAAGGTTAAGGTAAAGGTACACTACTTGGTTCAAGTTGGCAGAATATTCTACAACTTCGAGACCATTCATCAGAGTTAAGCAAGCAATTTCTCTTTCAACTCCACCACTTAGTGGAATAAGCATGTCCCCAAGATGTTAATACAACATGGAAAAAGATAACGCTTGGCCTGTTTAAAGTTTTCTCATTTTTCTAAAGCCCAGTGCCAAATCATAATATATTTCTCATTCACAAAATGGGTAACAACAGATTCACTGAATTATTTGTCTTGAACACTTTACTCTTCCTTCTTACACTTCTACACTCCTTGAATTACTTCATTTTTGTCAGAACTCTCACATCTATATGAGAAAGAAAATGATCTGTGACACACTGTGAATGTTTTGGCCTAACACAAGTATGCATGACTGTATATACACATACAAGTTTCAAACACTGAGAATTAATATTCCAGTGCCATAATAGTCCATCATATATATTCCTCACACATAGGCAGCCTAAATAGATTAGAACTCTTAGTTTCATAATTGCCTTGAATTAAATTCTCTCAATTCAATCTAACTTCCCCCCAGTCCATTTTTAATATTGTTTTTTTTTCTTATTATCAAATGTGGGTTCCATCCTCTCAAGGACCTTATTACTTGCAAGAATTCAGATTTTAAACAAAGTATAGTCATACTTCCAGTAGGATGCCATTTAATGTCATACTCCTGCAGAGATTCTCAGTGGCTCATTAATATTTATTAAGTTCTCCACTAATCATCTTGACTGTGTCAGGAACTAAACATAGTGTCTGATCAGAAAACAAACCAGGTCACTGAACATGGTTGCCATGCTGTCATTATCACTATTATGTAAGGAGGTATATTTTTCAAGGCCTGAAGTTGTTCCTCAGTAACTCTAGGAATTCCCCAAAGGCCAGTAGAACAAAAACACGAAGTAATTCCTATTGTATATTGTGAGATGGTTTCATATATGGGAAGAATATTGGTTCACTGAACATTTGTTAAAACCTCCTCACATATATATGTGTATGTGTGTGTGTGTGTGTGTGTGTGTGTGTGTGTGTGTGTGCATGCGCCCTGGAGATTTGTGCAAAACATTAGAGACATTGATATCACATTTAAGGCAACTTGGTTGATCATTTGTGAGGAATCTGTTACAAATGGCCAGTTTGGTAAGGTAATGAGAAAAAGGAATAAAATTTTTTAAAATAACTTCACGAATAATGTAGACTCAAACTCATCAGTTGTTCAATATTTTATGTGATATAGGTTTTTGAAAGGTGAGACTTCAGAAAATATGTATCTTCAATGAATTTTACTACAATCACTTTAGCAAGTTGCTTGCTAATATTTCCATAGAAATAGAAATAGCCATTGGTTATAAGGATTCATTGTCTGAATAACTGACATATGCTTTTACTTAAATTTTAAATTTAATTAAAATAAATCTATTTTATTTCCCTTTTACAACCCACTGCATTGAAAAAACAATGACAAAACAAAAAGCAAAAACAAACAAACAAACAAAAAACAAATTACTTCTAAGAATTTTAGTCAAGAAAAAATCCATAATTTCTATGTTCAAAAAATGCAACATTCTATACTCTGAATCACATTTCAGTACCTTAAAGTTGGTTTGCTAAGTGTATTATTTCATTCTTGTTTCAAAACTCTTTGACATAGTTAATGAATTTATTATTATATCCATTTTAGAAATGAGAAAATTGAGACTTAAAAACAAGGTAATTGACTTATCATGGGAAAAGGTAACAAAATCTTACAAGTGCCATAAACATTCAAAAACACTAAACCCTACAGCTCTGTACTCTATTAAGTCTGTCAGTCCATGTTTCTATCAGTGTGGATTCTATTTTCATTGATATAGATCATAATATCAACAATGCTTTGGTAAATAGACAATGTGGTACTGGAACCAGAATATATTCACCTATCTATAGATAGACAGGTAGAAAGACAAAATTACTTGATGGACTTGCACTCATAAAGTTCCCTGAATAAAGCTACTAGTCATCAAATAACAGGTATATAGTAAGTTATTGAAGCTACAATTTCATTTAAAATAAAATATATGTGTGTTCATATGTATATGTTTATACATATATGTGTATAAATGTATTTATATATGTATAGTCATATGTATGTATAGGCTAAAATATTGAACAACTGATGAGTTTGAGTCTATATTATCCATGTAGTTCTTTTTAAATTTTTTCTTCAAGCTATACTTAAAGTCTTTCAAGTTTGGTTTATCCTGGGTTCAAGTTCTCCCCCTGACACATACTAGCTTTGTGAGCCTGTGCAAAAAATATAACCTTTCAATATTCCAGGTAACTTTTAAGATTATAAGTTGCAGGGAATGTGCTGAACTATTTTGGTAGAGGGAGCTTCTTCAAGTGAGCCAGAAAACAAGTTAAATCGCTCTCCTCCATAACATGTATAGATATATAAAATATATTATTATACATATATGTAATTATTATTAATATATAATATACACATATGTAATAGCATAATAGGACTACAGTGGAATATATATTTGTATGTATCACATACCTAAACACCCCAAAATATATACAAACATGTATATGTATATCTTCCAATAAAATCCCCCTCTGATTGAACATGATATCACTAGTCTCCTCAATGTTCTGCCAAAGAAGCACAGCTTTGATCACTGTTATCAAGTTGGACACAAATTCAATTGCTATTCAACTACCAGGGATAGAATCTGATACTTATGGAACTTTATGGGTCTAAGTTTCATTGAAAATCACAAGAAATTCTGACTGACTCTGGACCATCTAGCCTATCATGACACAGGATAAGGGGACTCAATAAGTGACCATGGAAAGGGACAAAGCACCAGTGTCACTTTGTCTTTCTTATGGACTCCTTTTTGGCCAACCACACTACATAATTTTCTATATCTACTTCTTTTGTTCCCCAAGCCCAACCATTATTGCTCTTTGCAGCAGTAGGGAGAGATAGTCACAGAATCCCAGGATTAAATTATTAAACAAAAGCCTTCTAGTCTTCAACTGATTCCTATACATCAATCCCTTCTGTCACATCTGTGATAATTGGTTACCCATCTTTTTATTGAATATTTGATTAATTTAAAAAATGAAATGAAATAAATATTAAATTAATTTTTTTAAAGTGATGATAGGACAGGGATGGTGATTGTCATACCAAAACAACTACTTTGGAGGAAAAAAAGAATAAAGAAAGGTTTGGTCATTAAAGCTATATTTGGAACCCAAAGAAATGGGTTCAAACATCTGACTCTGGCATATAAACTAATAGAAAAATTCAATGAGTTTTCAATCTTCAATTCTGTGAATGCCAAAATGTATGTGATGAAAAAAAAATATATATATATATATTCATGTGAAGAATTAGTCCTTCCTATTCCTTTACATAAGCATCCCTGATACATAAATTAAGAAAGGTTCTATTAAGTTGGAAGGGATGCAAGTACATTTCAAACAAAAACCTGCATTTACCATCCAAGAATCACCCTAGTTGATTATCTAAGAGGTTCATGGCCGCTAGGCTGGGCATTTGGTGATGGATTATTTGGAAATGCCAAATATGAAAGGAAAAAAATGTGAAAATGTAGGCAGAGAGTAATAAATATGGAATATAAACATAATGTATATAAATATATTTGTATATATTAGTATGTATATAATACAATATATAAATGCTCATATTCTGATTACAAAAGTCCAAGACTAAATAATCATAAAAATTAATTCTAATCTAACTCTAATCTATTTATACTCTTTCTGTCTTTATCTCTGCATACATACACACATATACTCATACATTCTGTAGGACCTCATTATATGTAATTGACAATTGAAAAAAATCAAGCCAGAAAATTACATAAAATGAAAAAATGATTGTATGCTTAATATGCATCATTTTTCAAGTGGTGTAAAGTCACACAGTTTGTCCAATCAAATTCACTTTCATTCAGAGAAATGTTAGTGTCATTATATATATTTTTGCACCAAATATTAACTCCCATATCAGCCTTTGTCCTTTTCATAGCAGTGCTTCTCTTTGTTCTTTAAAACTATTTAGTTATTAATAATGGCTGCAAATGTGAGTAATGATACTAGATGTTCTGATCAGTCTAAGCAAAGTCATACACTGCCAAAGTATTTTTTTACAAGAAATACTTATTTAAAAATATGATTTTCTATTATGCATTGTTTTCAACTTACATGAAGGGCCTTGGAAAATATTGGTCATGTAAAAGGAGACTCTACACATAAATACATTTATATATTTCTTTTGGGGGGGGCAGAATATTGTGCAGATACATTTTTCCATATGTACATATATAAATACATGCATACATACATACATACATACATACATGTCCCCAAACAGAATTCAGGATTTTAGCCATCATAGATTGTTTTTAATATGAATATTTAGCCTTAGGTTTTATTAATTAGTGTGTGGATATGTGTGTGCACACATGTATTACACACATATACATAATCAAATAATATATTTGCTTTATTTTAAGGTGATTAAACATGCAATGTTTATAAAATACTTTGAGATCCATTGTTGAGAGTTTCCCTACTTCAAGTACAAAAATTCTATGCAATCAAGAATAGAGCAATCTTAAATTCTGTTCTATATCTTCATTGAAAGTATGTTGATATGACTTTGCTATTAAAATATGAAAATCAATAAAGGCTAGAAATTATAAATATATTGCTTTGGGGATGATATTTTCTACGTGGATGAACCTCAATTCTGATTCATTTTCTTTAGTTGATGCTGGATAATTTCTAATGTAGAAGAAAGAAAAAAATATGAAATGTTAATGTCTAAATACCAAAATATATCCTCACTGAAAATTTAATTCTAATCATCAAACTTTTATTACTGTTAATGTTTTTCCTCATAATATCCTCAACTGTAACAGAGTTGAAAGGAAGCGGGCCTGATTAATGGTAATGAAAGCCATAGTTAGTGGGAGGGAGACTACTAGTAGATTGTAAATTCCTTGAGGGCAAAAATAATGTCTTATTTCATCTCTGCACTCCCTGCAATAGCAATTGTAAGAAGAGATAATGAAATATGACTTTCCATAGATATGTTCAGGACTAAGAGGACAGAATGCCGAATTCATTTTTAAGTGCAGATATTTTATCAGCTGATGTTTTTATTTATTGTTTTTCCTTTACTTTCCTTTTTTTTCCATGAGAGACTAACTTTAGGTATATATTTAGGGAGGAGTTGGCAGTACTGGTTGAGTCAGTCAATGAACATTTATTTAGTGTCTAATATATGCCAGGCCCACTGCAAAATGAAAGTGATATAAAAAAGTATAAAACATGTTACTTCATTTCAATGGATTCACAATCTAACTAAAGAGACAATGAGCAAGCATTTATATACAAAAAATTACATAGAGAACAAATAAAAGGGTGAAGGAATTAGAATTAAGAGTGAAGATTATTAAGAAGTTGGCTGTGAAAAAGAAAACCATACCCAGAAAATCATGTGATTGAAATTCATTCATTTATTTATTTATCTGTTTGTTTATTGTTGTAATAAAGGCTAAGAGGAATGGAACAGTTTGATAGAAATGGAGCTGTGGAAATGCCATTTTTTTTCTTTAAGGGAAAGAAAATGTATCTTTAAAGGCATAAGAACATCGGTCTGATTTGATTTATAGCAAAACTCTAGAACAGGGTTGTCAACTTTACCATAAAATTTCTGAGTGGCGACAGAAACAATTTAAAATGTAACTGGGGAAAGGTTATCAAAATATTTTAAAAATGATAAAGCAGGGGTAGCTGGGCAGCTCAGTAGATTGAGAGCCAGGCCTAGAGATGGGAGGTCCTAGCTTCAAATCTGGCCTTAGACACTTCCTAGCTGTGTGACCCTGGGAAAGTCACTTAACCTCCCATTGCCTAGCCCTTGCCACTCTTCTGCCTTGGGACCAATACACAGCATTGATTCCAAGATGGAAGGTAAGGGTTTTTTTTTTAAATGATAAAACATAGATAGTGCTAATTTGTGATTTTCTAACTTGGTATGTGTGACACAAGGATCCCTTTCTATTTGAGTCTGATATTAGTGCTGTAGAGCAGAAGTATCAGATGCATGGTTCCCTAACTAATGAGATTTGAATGTAATTGGAAAATAACTAAATAAGTAGCAATATAATTAAGTATAAGTAATATTAATATGTGGTTTTCTAAGTCAAAATGCTACACACGGGGATCCCTCTGTACAGATCAGTGGCCCATTTCTACTTGCATTTAATATGAGGGCTCTAGAATATGTTATCAAAGGAAGGTTTTTGAACATTTAAAAGTGAAAGCAATGATCACTCAGAGTTTATGGATAATTATGTGAAACAATCTTGGACTTTTGTGTTTCTTTTTTAGTTTTTAATTAAGCAATATTTCTATATTTGTAAACCTATTCGTAGGTGTAATCAGTTCTTGAATTCAATAAGGCATTTGTAACATTGATTGTTATAGTATTGTGAAGGAGGTCTTAGGGATAGTCTTGTTTTTAGAGCTGATGACCTCAAGAGAAGAAGTCAGATAGAGATTTATCCTTCAAGGACAATCTGAAGACTGAAGAGTGAATGATTTTTTTTTAAAGTGTGTGATTCTAGAAGCAAAAACATCTAGCTTATACCCACCTCCCCCATCAGGAATAAAATAAAATGTGTAAATAAATCTGTTTTTGCTTCAAGGATGTCTGGTTATATTAGGACCAGACTCTTTATCTCAATTTTAGGACATTGTAGGGGCTCAAAACACAAGGAGAACAATATGTCACTCAACTCAGCTATTCTACTTTATTTCTTCTTAACTTTACCCTTCCCAAGAAGAGGCTAGTGATGAGTTCATTGGTGTAGACTTCACACCTAGATTTTAAGTCCTGGCTTCCAGACAAATGGAGGTCAGACAGAGGAGGGAGAACTTCTGTCAGGAATCTACATAATGTTTGTATCTGTGCCCAGTCATTGCATTTCTCCCTCATTTAGGCAGGATTCCCTTTTTCATGAGTAAGAAGAAATATATTTCTGTATCTTCTATTATCACTTTCTGACTCCAGGATTTTTTTTTAGGGGATGGGGCTTTTAAACCACTCAAGAGGAATTACTACATTGGGGAATATGGACTGAAGGCAATAGTTATTATAAACTTGCAGAACCTTCCTGCTAGCTGATATTTGGTTTCAATAGGTATGTAATATATCAGTGGTGTTAAACTCAGATAGAAACAGTGGGCTCCTTTGGGTCCTAGTAAGCCACAGAGTGCCTTAGAAAAGCACATATTATTGATAGTTATGTTTTATTGAATTTTTATTTAATTGGTTAAATATTTCCTAATTACTTTTTAATCAGTTTAGGCATTACTGGTGAATAATTTTTCACTCCTGTAGTTAGAAGGCATAAATCTAAAATTTTGTTCTCAGATCCAAACCCAAATAAGAAATTTGCAAACCTCAGACTCAGAAAGCAACTATTAGACTTCCCCTTGGATAAGGGCACTTTAGATATGTAGTAATCTTTAAGGTTCTCAGTTTAAGGTGTTCCTGAGATCCATGAAGATTATTCCACTTATTCCTGTTCAAACTTCTCATGTATCTCCTCAAATCTTCTTGAGAACTTTGACTCATATTTTAGTGAAGAAAAAATAATGAAATCATTCTAGAATAGTTCCTTTTCTCCTTTCCTACTCATCTCACATCACATAGAAGCCTTCTGACTATATTATCTACTCCAGGCCTGTTTCACATAAAGAGGTAGCCCTTCTCCTTGACCAGGCTAACCACTGTACATATATAAGTATTTCATATTTCTTATATTTCATATACATATTTATTCCCTTTTCAAGTAGATTGTACCTTCTGTTAACCTTGTTCTCTACTAATTTTTACTCTATCATCATGTACTGGTTGCTTTCCTAGTGCCTATAAACATGCCCATTTCTCAACAATCCTCAAATTAACTCTATCTCTATCTAAGATACTTATCACCCTATAACTTGACTTTCTTATATGGATAATCTCTTTGAAAACACTACCTACAGTATGTGTTTCCATTTCCTTTCTTCTCTCTCCTTAAGTCTTCAGAATTTTTTCTGATCTCATTCAACATCTTGAATGATTCAAACAGAACAGTTCAAAATTGATGTCTCCAAAGTTACTAATAATCTCTTAGTAGGCAAGCTTTTCTCAAACTTTTAGTTTATTGACCTTTCTGTAGTCTTCAGCATTGTTGATTGACCTCTAATGTTTGGTTCTCTCATCTATTTTTTTATGACTTTGCTCTCTCCTGATTTTCCTCTTGTCTGATTCCTCCTTCTCAATCTCGTTTGTTGGATCCTCATATAGCTTGTGCCTGTTAATTGTTTAAATCCCTCCCCCCATGTCTCTCAATTGACCCTTCTTATCTTGTCTCTTCAAATTATTTCACTTAGGAATCTCATTTATGCTCATGGATTCAATTATCATCACTAAGCAGATGATTTTCTGATCTTTTTGTTCAGCCATAATATTTATCCTGCCTTTTAGTTTTTAATCTCCAACTACCTATCATAACTCTTGAACTAAATGTTTCTACACAGCTTAAATTCAATATATCCAAAACTGAACTGTTCATTTTTTGTTTAAATCTTTTTCTTCCTAACTTGCCTATTATTGATTAAGATACCATCATCCTTCTAAGCATGCAGTTTCTTAATATACATGTTATCCTTGGCTCCTTGCTCTCTCTCTCATTCTTTATTCATTTAGTTGTTATATAGTATTGATTTTACCATCAAATACAGTGGGTATAAATGATCTTTTCTCTTCCATCATTGCCATTATTCCATGTCTACCCTATTGCACTAGCCCACTAATTTTTCTATGTGCCACAAGTCTCTTTCCACTCCAGTGTACCCTTAGATCTGCTAAAGTATACCTCTGACCATGTCACCTTCCCTTACTCCCATTGTTTAAACTCCTGTTTTTTCCAATAACATCTAGAATCAAATATAAAATCCTTTGCTTAACCTTTAATAACCTGTCCCCTTCCTATTTCTCTAGGCTACCTATACTTTACTACTTAACTGACAATTCCTCCCACACACATATTCTACAGTCCAATGACACAGTTCTCACTTTCCCTGAAAAACATTTTTCATTTTTCAGACAGTGGATATTTTCACTGTATGTTTCTCATGCCTGAATTTTATCCTTATCTCTATTCCCTGACTTTCTTGTCTTCCTTTAAGTGTCAGATCCAATTATTCATTTCTATTATTTTATCTATAGAAATTGATAGACAAAAAAATTTCATTTGTCCAAAGTAACTAAAATGCTATCTCATCAGTTAAGCTATAGAATCCTGGAAAGCAGGCACTTTTTTTGTTTGCTTTTCTCTCTTTACTCAGAGTTTGGACTAGTATTTGTTTAAAACAAAAATGTATTCATAAGCTCTTGTTGACTTGCTGACTTCTCTCATTACTGAGAGAAAACAACAAGTTCAATTAAAAATGCAAATTAGGACTAAGTTTATTCACTCAAGAATTTTCTAGAACCTCACTTTAATTCAAAGCTTAAATTTGGGAAGTAACCTGGAAGAATGAGTAAATAAAAATGTTGCACCATTAAAAGTAAACACTCAGAAGAAAATGAAGAAACATCTATGAGGAAAATATCAAAGAAAAACAATGCTTGGGCACAAGTTCAATTAAAATTCCAAAAAGAAATGGAGGAGTTTTAAAAATTAATGAAAAAATGAAAATTACTTTTTAATGAAATGATAGAGAAAAAAGACATTAGAAAATAAATAAGATTAATGATAGGATTAGAAAGAGAATTGATAATTTAGCATACGATAAAATATCTCATCAAGTAGCAGATTATTTGAAAATAAGAATGAACCAAATAGAATTCAATGACTCCATGACACAATAAGAAATAAAGAAGTCAAAATTTTAAAAAATAATTAATTAAAAAAGGATAGATCTGGTGGAAGGTATTTCATATAAACAACCAACAACATGGAAAACATATCAAGAAGAAATTATTTAGGAATCATTGGATTATCTAAAAACTATTACCAGGAAATAAAAGTGTATGTCATATTTCAAGGAATCACAAAGCTACTGTTAAGGCCCGGGAATTCACCCACCACCAAGGAAGACCTCGGGCAATGTAATCAGACACAGAAAAGGCCCTTTATTGAACTGATACGTGCATCAGTGGGAACCTCTGCCATCAGAGTTCCAAGTTGCTTCTGACAGGTTGGGGTTTAAATACTTTTCATGAATAACCTTTGTTGGAAAGTTGCTTTTTGCACCTGGGGTCTTGGTGCTGAAGTTTATCAGGGACTTTGGACAGGTCCCAGTGCAAGGTCCGAAGCTTATCTGTCTGTAGTGGGGCCTTGGCATTTTTCCTTGCTGAATTTCTCAAGGCAATTTTCAATTTAGATCTCCCTCATTTCCAACTTCTTTTTCTCTTAGGGGGCAGAGGGAAAATTTGCCCACTGAGGCAGCTTGTGGCTTTCAGCCTGGGGCTTGCTAGGGGTTGGTACTGTTGTTGGAGAGCCAAACCCTGGATGGCATCCAGCCGGTCTTTCACTAACCGAATAAGGTGGTTAAAAATGCAGGGGCCAAATGTCAAGAGTAGGGTTCAGATTATGAGGGGTCCTATGAGGGACCTGACTAGGGAGAAGAATTGAAAAGGTGGGCTTACCAGGGGCCAGCAGTTTCCCTCTACTTCTGTCAGGGCTTCTAGACCTTCTTGGAGCTTTCCCAGGGAGTCCCTAATAATCCCTGAGTGGTTAACATAGAAGCAGCATTCCTCACCCAAGGCTACACAGAGGCCCCCCTCCTTAAGGAAGAGAAGGTCCTGCTCAGCATAGTAAGTCACTTGGGGTACTACTGTGAGGGGGTGCAGCAGGCAGTGAGGGAGCTAGGGGAGGCACAGGGCTGTAGGCCAGAACAGGGGCACAGCTAGGGCACTCCTGCGGGTGGGATAAGGTTTTTCCCAGTTGAGGGATACTCTGTGACAAGGGAGGGGAAAACCAATGGGTGGGGGTGACTTCCCACTGCTTCTGGTGAGTCTTGCCATCTAGCAGGCCCAGCCATCCATAGGGGAACCACACAGCCTCCCGGAGGGTCAGAATCTCAGGCCCCACCTGGTTCAGTGCCCCCTGCTATCGCATCCCTTCCTCTCTCCAAGGATCTAAGGGGAAAAGGGCGGAGGTCCAAATCTTCTGTAGTTTCTTCAGTGCTGAGAATGGGTGTAGAGCTGTCCTATGGTCAGGAGTGAGGGAGAAGGGAATAAGAGGGGGAGGGAAAGGCTGCAGACACAGTGTCTTTAGGGGCTTGTCTTCCATGAATTCCAGGGTCCCAGGTCGGTGGAGAACTTCCTGGAGATCTGAAGGGTGTCCAGCCACTGCTTCCCTCAATTGGCAGACCAGTCACAAGGGGAAGTCAGCCCCTAAGATAGAAGTATACTGGTGCAAATAGCAGACAGGAACAGGACATTAATACAATAGCAATGAACATCACACATTTGCATTTGGGTATCTTAACCAACAGACTTCATCTTCAGAAATCATCTTTTGACAGGAACAGACCTCTTCCTGAGTTGTTTGCAGAGTTGGTATGTGACATTTCTGTTAAAGAATATCCTATTGCAAAACACACATTAACTATAACATCTATAAACACTGGAGTAACAATATCTTACAGATGTATTTCCTTGCCCCAGAGGCTGGGGAAATCAAGAAAGCTGTGAGCTATATTTCCAAGCTCAAGAACCGAACTTCAACTGTGGTAAATTAAGGCTACAAATACATGCCATCTAGGAATAAACTCCACCTATTTCTCAAAGCATGTTCCTAACAATTTGAGAATTCCCAGTTATTAAGGTTGTTTGAGGAAATGGAAACTTTAATATCACAATTTGCATTATGTGCAGATCATGGGAATTGTCAGGAAGGAAGAAGGCCCTGAAAGGGAATATCTCCAAGTCACAAAAGACACACCAAGCAAGGCTGTCACTTGCCATTGTTGTTCCACTCAAGGATGGTCAGGAAATTTCAGTCCAAAGTGAGCCTTGGGCTGTCTTCTCTATAACCATCCTAGGACTTTTTCTCTCCTTAGGGCACTTGCCACTTGGTCCCAGAAGCCTTCTTTTTCCTTAAAAGGAAAATTTTCCCCCATTGCAGCTCAGAGAAATTTGTTTTTCACCAATCCAGAAACAAATATCCACACCCCCAAACAAGCCTTTAATATCCTACAAGGCTGATCACTCAATTATTTTCATGTATTCACACATCAGGTGTAGTCACATGAGTGCTGAATTAAGTAGTTCCCTATAAATCAGGGCTGTATCATCTCCTGGATCTAGGCCATCTGAAAGACTAAGACAAGGTCATGCAGGAATCACTTCAGGGTAACTGTCCAGAGAAATTAAAGAATCATGTGTGATTTTCCCACATACATTACTTTATATATTATCCCTAAGTTAAAGAGCCAATTATGAGAGCAGAACATTCATTTGTTCTCTCTCTCCCTTTCTGTTCCTTCAAAACCCTCTGCTTAAAAAGCAGAACACACCGTCCATTCTTCCTTTACAAACCACATACTAAAGCTTTATGGACCTTAAATCAAAGTCCCTTTCTTCCAAATTCAAACCCAACATACCTCCCCACTTTCTCTAACATGCTTTTACTATCATAAGTCAAACAACCAGCCCCCTGGTATCACTTCAATTGCTAATTGGTAACCCAAAAGAATTCTGATTTAAAAAGATTACATCATTGAATAGTCTTTAGCATAGAGCTCAAACATTATAAATTTCAGTTCATAGTACAAATTGGTAGACTGAAGTAACAAAATATATGGTAGAATCAGGTTTACAATAAGGTTTTGTTTACATCCAAATAATACTTAAACACATTTTAGCAGCCATTCACATAACAATCATAAATTTCTGAGCAAGCATTTTCACATATGTGCCATTTTTAACACCCTACCTATTCTTTGGGTATTGCCACAAGTATATTTATACAGATCAAAATGTAATCAAAATATCAACCAACAATCCCAGAACTCGTATGAGGTAATGTTATCAATTAAATATTACTCAACTCATTTTTATCATTCTGGACCTGGAGTGTTTGTAGTGAGATTCCACAGCTGCAAACAAGTGTTTTTTTTTTTTTTTTGGTCAGACAGGGCTGGCAATATTTGCTTGCTTGAGCACCTTAAACCCTCTGTTCGTACAATTAAGATATACTCATCTTTAAGTTCTATCACACAGCGGTTGTTAACTCTTTGAAGCCCCTATGTTAGTTCATAGTGTTATAAGCACTTCTTTCTCCTTCCTGGGTGCAAGGAAGGGGTTAATAGCTTCTGAGCAATTTTATCCCAAAGCTGCTGGCCTTGACTTAGATTTTATTACTTAGCAAACCTGGCCCATCTGTCTTTAACCAGTGACTAGCTTACTGCAATTTAAAATTTTGAATTTATCAAACCTCTTTCATAATAATTTACTCTCAGTGAATTTTAGTTTGAACTCCACAACTTCCGAATAACTTTGATTATGTGCTTTAGAAATCTTTCAGTGTGTAACCAAACTGAAGTACAAAGCATTTAGATACTTCATTTTAGTTTTCTTTTAGCTCAAAATATTGCTACATACTTGATTAAATCCCAATTTATAATTTGTTGTATCATATCAACTAGTATCTCTATTCATTACTCTCATTGAAATGGAGCACTTCATAAAATGAATCCAGACACCCAAAAATCCAATTATTAACTTAATCTAGCTAGGTTATAAGATATGAAGTTATTTCCTTTCACATGTACTTAATCACCTTTCCCTAGCTACATGTTACCTGGCATTCCAGCCTGACCTCTCTGATATACCTGAATCTATACTGTATTTAATCCTCATGAAAAGCCCTCTCGATTACAGAGCTGGTAGAATTTGTCTTGTTAAGGGCATACAGGTTGTATGTCATATACCCTTAACCTATTTAAGTGGAAAACTTAATCCTCTTCATAATATAATGCATACATATTTAGCATTCACTCAGCATTACTAATTTCCAGCATTTGGCATCTGAATACATACATGTTCATTTCTAGATTACAAATTCCTTCCTATGCATTTTGCATTTTTCTCATTTAAAAACAATTCACATAACAGCATCATTTTAAAATTTCCTCTTTTGTAAATTATCAATTCTTAGCACTTATCTCATTAATCCCATGCACAGATTAACCACTTTAAAAAAGAAAAAAAAAACTTCTTGTGTGTGTAATATAATTTCTTGCTGCTATTTCTGACAGCACATACATTAAAATAAATGTGATTTGAAGGATTCCCAAGTTCAAATTCTAGGATAAGTTCTTTTCAACAACACAAGTTTTTCTGAATGATGTTTACATTTATAAAGTAGTCAGTATAATTTCTGTCCATACAGAATAAACTTTCCTCTCTGCATCAGACTTGCTATTAATCACATTTACACAATTCTAGTAAGAATCTCCCTTTTCTGCTCAGAATTTTCTCTCTTCCACTCCTTTGGGGGCCCATCCAAAAGGAGAAGGAGGGAAAATCATTGAACAGGTAATTGCACTCTCTCTCCCACCCTGAAGCCTGCTGCAGGAGCAGGAACAGTGTTACTTCATCATAGCCTGCCTGGTTGGAACACAGGCAGAGGGAGCAGGGGTGCAAAATCTGTTCTCCTTTGTGATCCTGTATCCCAAACTCCCCCCCTTTTTTCCCACTAATCCAGCCACAAGAAAGGCTCAAAGAACCCTATAGGACACCCTCTCCCACACATCCACATACCTGTGTCCAAATACAGAAAGACACACGAGACAAACAGCAAAAGCCAGAAGACAAATAACAGAGACATGGACACGTAAACTACCCCAGTCCCAGGAGCTTATCTTAAGATCTCATTTCTTGGCATGTACTTGTAAGGACCATAAAACCTTAAGCAAGCTGTTTGTCAAACAGGCTAATTTTCTAATGTTGAGACCAGGAAGTTGCAAGGAAAGGGTTAATAACTGCTCAAGGCAGCTAGGTTTTAATCAGAGAAGAAACCTGATACCAGCAACTACTGCCCGCTGTTTTCAGACATCTTTGGCTATCTTCGGCTGTTCCTGGCTATCTGTGGGGGGCCACCTGTCAGCGGCTGGCCACCCGATCCCTCCCCATTGCAAAAAAAAAAAAAAACTCAGTGCTTCTAAAAATCATCTAGGGATCGTGGAGCATCCCCCAGTCTCTCCTAGAGGTGCAATAACTTCCCAAAAGGGGATTCAATTACAACCCCTTTCCCAAACTAGACAGGGACTTGAACCCTGTGCTGGGGGAACTGGAATTCCCAAAAGTGCCAGGGTACCTGACAGAGATGTGAAATCTCGTGCTCAGGGCCTGACAACTAGACTGAGATTTGAACTACCATGCTCAGGGGCCTCGAACACTCTGAAAGTTCCGAGTCTAGGATATGCCCTGGACCGTATTCCTTCCCCACTCCTGACCACAAATGCTTCCTCTTGAGAACCAATGGGCCCTCTTGTGAGAGACAGGAGCTGCGGCCATTGACAGAGTCCACACTCAGAAACAGGTGGGAGGGTCAGACCAATGCCGCGGGGTGAACCCCTCAGCCAGAAAGGGATGGGCCTCAGATCTTGGCATAGAATGTCCTGTATAAACCGCAGGCACGTATCATTCACTAAGCTTTATGCTCATTGAGGGTCCTCTTCTCCCCCATACCCATTTGGTCACCATTCGCGCATACAGCCACACCACACTCAGCTCACCTGAAGGTCCGGTCCAAGGCAGTGCCTTAGGCCCTCCTGCCTGGGGATTCCAAGGTGGGGAGAGTGGGTGAGCCCCCAATGTTAAGGTCTGGGAATTCACCCACCACCAAGGAAGACCTCAGGCAATGTAATCAGACATGGAAAAGGCCCTTTATTGAACTGATAAGCGCATCAGTGGGAACCCCTGCCATCAGAGTTCCAAGTTGCTTCTGACAGGCTGGGGATTAAATACTTTTCATGAATAGCCTTTGTTGGAAAGTTGCTTTTTGCACCTGGGGTCTCAGTGTTGAAGTTTATCAGGGACCTTGGACAGGTCCCAGACCAAGGTCTGAAGCTTCTCTGTCTGTAGCGTAGCCTTGGCTAGGTTTGAAGTTTATCTGTCTGTAGAGGGGCCTTGGCATTTTTCCTGGCTGAATTTCTCAAGGAAATTTTCAATTTAGATCTCCCTAACTATCAAAATCTCTTAGAAACAGAGAAAATTGAAAAATGGAAATGCTTTACTCTTTTCTTTAAGGGAAAAAAAATCTCATGAATGTCATAACAAAAATACTCAGCCTTTGCAAAGAAAAACAAAGCCAGAAATAAAAAAAAATGTATTGAAAAACCACAATCACATTCTCAAACAATTTATCTGTAAAAGATAAGAGAGTTTGAAATATTATATTCCAAAGGCAAATAATATAGACTTACAACAAAGAACAACTTATAAGTCAAGAATGAATATAATCCTACATTGTCAAAACTAGTTGTTTGTTGAAAAAGGAGGATTGCTATATATTTCTAATAAAAAGACCAAAGCTTAGTCAAAACTTTGAAATGCAAACTAGGAGTGAAGAAAAACATTTTAAAATGAAAATAGAAATTAATGTAATAGACTAAACAGAGATGAAATATTGAATTTTAATACTTAGTACTGAGAAAATGCACCTCATAATATTTAATAACATCAGTATCAAAGATGGATCAAATCAAACTGAGGGCTTGCGGGGTTTGTTTGCTTGAGGTTTTTGATTATCCTAACTGAATTAAGGAAAGGAAAAGAAGAAAGCAATACTCTGAGGGAAAGGTGGGGGAATTTATCTCACATAATCAGGGTATTTTGGAAGAATGAAAAGGAGAAAAAGTATGAGGAAGCTGGTGACCCTTGAGCCTCAGTTTCCATCTGAACTTTTCAAAGGCATGAATATACCCATGTAGATGCAGAAAAAATATTTAACTCAATGGGGAAATAAGAAAGGAAGGGAGGAAGGGAATAAATGTTTATAGAGTGTCTACTATGTGCCAGATATTATGCTAAACACTTTTACAAATATCTTTTTTGATTCTCACAACAAACATGCAAGAGATGTATTATTATTTCCCCCATTTTACAATTAGGAAAACTGAGAAAAACAGAGAAGTTAAGTGACCTGAAGCTGGATTGGATCTCAGTTCTTCCTGACAGGAGACACAGTGCTCTATTTCACTATGGAAACATTACACCAAAATTAAAGCAATGGTTCAAAACAAAACAAGTGTTATCACTTAATGTTTTATTTTTCCTAAAGAGAACAAGGTAAAAAACAAAGAGAAGGAAAATTGTAACAGAATTAGATGAAAGTAAATATTTAATTAATGATAAGTAACAGTATAAATGTGATGAATTCAGTCATAAAAAAGAACAACTAAGCAGAAAGGATTTTAAAATTGATTCAAGAGATAACTTCCGGGTAATCATGGCTGTAATCTAGACGCCACACGATTCCTCTCCCCAGCACCGAACAAAATAGACTACATTAAAGAAGCATAAAAATCACCTTTGGCAGAACAGGACTCCCTAGTACTCCACAGAGGCAAAGGTATGTGGGGTTTGAACATTTCCACACTATTATAACAAGGAGGAAAAGCTTGCACAGAAATGTGAACTGAGTCTCCCTTCCCCCCCAAAACCCCCACCAAACCAGAGTGAGCTACCTGAGCGCTCACCGGGACAGCAAGTGAGTGGGGAACGTCTCTGTCTGGGGGGGCACTCCAGGGTCCTTGGGATCTGGGGACTGCCAGGAAAAAACATCTCAGAGTGGTCTCACGGGAGAACCCGGCGCTGAGCAGGGGGGTCCACTGAGCTGTACTTGGGGTGGTTGTGCTGAACATCTGGGTGGAGCTAAACACCAGGGGCAGACCACGCCCTAATTATCTGGGTAGAGCTGAACACCTGGGCAGTTTGGCTGTGATCAGGGGCCCAGCACTCTAAGAAACCTCTGAGACTGGGAAGAACTAGTCTGAGGCAACCTAAATTCTCAGAAAACCCGCCCATATCACCCAGACCCCAGACCAAAAAGGAAAGGGGAATAAAACCACCAAAGGGATGGCTCACATGGCCCAAAATCAAGCCTCCAGGAAGAAAGGGAAAAAGGTGACTATTGAAAACTTTTATGGTGGAAGTACCCAAGGAAAAGAAGAGAATGAGGAGGAAATCCAAAAAATATCAGAACATGCCTCCCAAAATGGAAACTATCAACAAGCTCTGGAAGATCTCAAACTGGAACTTAACAAAAAGATGGAAACCTGGAAAGAAAAATGGGAGAAAGAGATGAGCAGTCTGACAGATAAGACTGCTCAATTGGAAAAAGAGCTGGAAGCATATAATAGAAGGGCAGACAAAGCTGAAAAGCAAAACCAGTCCCTAATGACCAGAATTAAGCAACTTGAAGAAAGTGAGATCATAAAACAGCAAGAATCAATAAAGCAAACCCAAAAAATTAATGAATTGGAAGAAAACATAAAATATCTCACTGAGAAGGTCACCGATCTGGAAAACAGAGGGAGAAGCGACAACCTCCGAATTATCGGTCTCCCAGAAAAACCAGAGATGAACAATAAACTCGATATTATTCTACAGGAGATTATAAAAGAAAATTGCCCCCACATTCTGGAGCAAGGGGGCAAAATAGAAATAGAAAGGGTTCATAGAACACCCTCTATACTAAACCCCCAAAAGACAACCCCTAGGAATATAATTTCCAAATTCAAGAGCATCCAAGAAAAGGAGAAAATCCTACAAGAAGTCAAAAAGAAGAGCTTCAGATATAAGGGGGCTCCCATAAGGATCACACAAGACTTAGCGGCTAACACACTAAGAGACCGCAAAGCATGGAACACAATATTTAGAAAGGCAAGAGAGCTGGGTCTCCAACCAAGAATCAACTACACAGAAAAACTGACTATATACTTCCAGGGAAAAGTACGGGCATTCAATAAAATAGAAGATTTCCAAACATTTGCTAGGAAAAGACCAGAGCTCTGTGGAAAGTTCAATATCCAAGCACAGAAAGCAAGAGAAACATGAAAAGGTAAATATGAAAGAAAGGGAAAAGGAGATAAAACTTATCTTTTTCTTTAGGCCAAACTCTCTTCTATAAGGACTACATTTACATCAAATTATATATATATATATATATATATATATATATATATATATATATATATATATATATATATATATATATATATATTAATATGTGGGGAAAATGTTTTGTGTAACGCTCAAAAATTATATCATCATAAGAGTAGTTAGAAGAAACATGTATAGGGAAAGATTGGGGCATTAAGAAGATTTGGGGAAAGTGGGGGCAAAGAAAGGAAAAGGGAGGGGGGAACCATTGATAATAGTAAGATTTACTTCAAGAAATAGGGAGGGACTTAATAGAATAATCTTTCCCATATAAAGATACACATGGGAAGGGGAGGGGAAGAACTCTCATATGAGAAGGAGAGGAAGAGAGCGTTAAGTGGAATTACTTAAACCTTACTCTCAGTGAAATCAAATCTGAGAGGGAAGAACATCTAGATCCAGTGGGATCCTGAATTCTATCTTCTCAATTAGGGCAAGAAAGAAAGGAAAATTAAGGGGGGAAAAGGGAGCATAAAAAGGAAGGGAATGGAAGGGGGAGGGGAAGGGAGCACAAAAAGGGAGGGGCTAGAAAGGGAAGCATCTCAAAGGAGAGGACTAGGGGGACTGACCTAAAGCAAATCACTGGTTCAAAAGGAGATAGCTAAAGAAGAAAGGTCAGAACTAGGGGAAGGTATCAAAAGGCCAGCGAATCTACAAATGACAATCATAACTTTGAACGTGAATGGGATGAACTCACCCATAAAACGTAGACAAATAGCAGATTGGATTAGAACCCAAAACCCTACCATTTGTTGACTTCAAGAAACACATATGAGGCGGGTTGACACTCACAAGGTTAGAATTAAAGATTGGAGTAAGACCTTTTGGGCCTCAACTGATAGAAAGAAGGCAGGAGTTGCAATCATGATATCTGACAAAGCCAAAGCACAAATAGATCTGATCAAAAGGGATAGGAAATTAAATATATTCTGTTAAAAGGGAGTATAGACAATGAGGAAATATCACTAATCAACATGTATGCACCAAATGGTAGAGCATCCAAATTTTTAATAGAGAAACTAGGAGAATTGAAGGAGGAAATAGACAGTAAAACCATATTAGTGGGAGACTTGAACCAACCACTATCAAATTTAGATAAATCAAACCAAAAAATAAACAAGAAAGAGGCAAAAGAGGTGAATGAAATCTTAGAAAAAATAGAGTTAATAGACATATGGAGAAAAATAAATAGGGACAAAAAGGAATACACCTTCTTTTCAGCACCACATGGCACATTCACAAAAATAGATCATACACTAGGTCACAGAAACATGGCACTCAAATGCAGAAAAGCAGAAATAATAAATGCAGCCTTTTCAGACCACAAGGCAATAAAAATATTGATCAGTAAGTGTACATGGAGAGCCAAATCAAAAATTAATTGGAAATTAAATAATATGATACTCCAAAATCAGATAGTTATAGAAGAAATCATAGAAACAATTAATAATTTCGTTGAAGAAAATGACAACGGTGAGACATCCTTTAAAACCTTATGGAATGCAGCCAAGGCAGTACTTAGAGGAAAATTCATATCCCTGAGTGCACATATTAACAAATTAGGGAGGACAGAGATCAAGGAATTGGAAATGCAAATTAAAAAACTTGAGAACAAACAATTTAAAAACCCCCAGATGAAAATCAAACTAGAGATCCTAAAAATTAAGGGAGATATTAATAAAATCAAAAGTGACAGAACTATTGAGTTAATAAATAAGACTAGAAGCTGGTACTTTGAAAAAACAGACAAAATAGACAAAGTACTGGTTAATCTATTTTAAAAAAAGGAAAGAAGAAAGGCAAATTAACAGCATCAAGGATGAAAAGGGGGACCTCACCTCCAATGAAGAGGAAATTAAGGCAATCATTAAAAACTACTTTGCCCAATTATATGGCAATAAATATACCAACCTAGGTGATATGGATGAATATTTACAAAAATATAAATTGCCTAAACTAACAGAAGAAGAAATAGATTTCTTAAATAATTGCATATCAGAAAAAGAAATCCAACAGGCCATCAAAGAACTTCCTAAGAAAAAATTCCCAGGGCCTGAAGGATTCACAAGTGAATTCTATCAAACATTCAAAGAACAGCTAACTCCAATACTATACAAACTATTTGACATAATAAGAAAAGAAGGAGTTCTACCAAACTCCTTTTATGACACAAACATGGTACTAATTCCAAAACCAGGCAGGCCAAAAACAGAGAAAGAAAATTATAGACCAAACTCCCTAATGAATTTAGATGCAAAAATCTTAAATAGGATACTAGCAAAAAGACCCCAGCAAGTGATCAGAAGGGTCATCCACCATGATCAAGTAGGATTTATACCAGGGATGCAGGGCTGGTTCAATATTAGGAAAACTATCCACATAATTGACCACATCAAGAAGCAAACCAACAAGAACCACATGATTATCTCAATATATGCAGAAAAAGCCTTTGATAAAATACAACACCCATTCCTACTAAAAACACTAGAAAGCATAGGAATAGAAGGGTCGTTCCTAAATATAATAAACAGTATATATCTAAAACCATGAACTAATATCATTTGCAATGGGGATAAACTAAATCCATTACCATTAAGATCAGGATTGAAACAAGGATGCCCATTATCACCTCTATTATTTGACATTGTATTAGAACCACTAGCAGTAGCTATTAGAGACGAAAAAGAAATTGAAGGCATTAAAATAGGCAAGGAGGAGACCTAATTATTGCTCTTTGCAGATGACATGGTTGTCTACTTAAAGAATCCTAGAGATTCAACCAAAAAGCTAATCAAAATAATCAACAACTTTAGCAAAGTTGCAGGATACAAAATAAACCCACATAAGTCATCAGTATTTCTATATAATTCCAACACAGCTCAGCAGCAAGAAGTAGAAAGAGAAATCCCATTCAAAATTACCTTAGACAAAATAAAATACTTAGGAATCTATCTCCCGAGACAAACACAGGATCTATATGAACACAATTACAAAACACTTTCCACACAACTAAAACTAGACTTGAACAATTGGAAGAACATTAACTGCTCATGGGTAGGATGAGCCAATATAATAAAAATGACCATCCTACCCAAACTCATCTATCTATTTAGTGACATACCCATGGGACTTCCAATTTTTTTTTTTACTGATTTAGAAAAAAACATAACAAAGTTCATTTGGAAGAACAAAGGATCAAGGATATCCAGGGAAATTATGAAAAAAAATACAAAGGAAGGGGGCCTTGAAGTCCCAGATGTCAAACTATATTACAAAGCAGCAGTCATCAAAACAATTTGGTACTGGCTAAGAGACAGAAAGGAGGATCAGTGGAATAGACTGGGGGCAAGCAACCTCAGCAAGACAGTATATGACAAACCCAAAGATCCCAGCTTTTGGGACAAAAATCCACTATTTCATAATAACTGCTGGGAAAATTGGAGGTCAGTGTGGGAATGATTAGGTTTAGATCAACACCTCACACCCTACACCAAGATAAATTCAAAATGGATGAATGACTTGAACATAAAGAAGGAAACTATAAGAAAATTAGGCAAACACAGAATAGTATACATGTCAGACCTTTGGGAAGGGAAAGACTTCAAAACCAAGCAAGAGTTAGAAAGAGTTACAAAATGAAAAATAAATAATCTGGAATACATCCAATTAAAAAGTTTTTGTACAAACAAAACCAACGTAACCAAAATCAGAAGGGTAGCAACAAATTGGGAAACAATCTTCATAAAAACCTCTGACAAAGGTTTAATTACTCAAATTTACAAAGAACTAAATCAGTTGTATAAAAATTCAAGCCATTCTCCAATTGACAAATGGGCAAAGGACATGAACAGGCAGTTCTCAGCCAAAGAAATCAAAACTATTAATAAGCACATGAAAAAATGCTCTACATCTCTTATAATCAGAGAGATGCAAATCAATCTCAAACAAGGCTACAGCAAAAAACAATTTTGTTTGAAATAAAGAGAGAAAGCATATTATGCTACAAAATGGACAATGAATGGATATCAACCATTAAAATATGCAACCAAAACCAAAGCATCTAAATAAAATATTTTAATATTTTGTAGAGAAATAGGCATTAAATATATTTAAGTGTCATTAAAATGGATTTCAAATTTTGTCAAAAGCTTTTCCTATATGCCAATAAAAATCAGAACATTTTTGCTATCTTATATTATTAATGGGATCTATTATAAATTTTTTTCTAATATTAAAGCAATCTTGTATTTCTTGAAGACTTCTATAAAATAATTCAATTAATAAACAGAAATAGGAAGATGATTTATACACTAACAAAAACATTCTAAAGACAGGAACTTTTGAAAGGCTAAGGAACTTTGATCAAGCAATGACTATCTACAATTTCAGAGAACCAATGAGGATGAAACAGGTTACTCAAATCCTGGCTGTAGGGTGATATAGATTGAGATATGTATTTTTGGCAAATTTGGAAATCTTTTACTTGAATATAGTGAATCTATTTCACAAGGGTTTTGTTTTTATTTTTCAAAATTCAGAGAGGTTGGAGAAAAAAATATTTTTGTGCATTGAAAAAAGTTTCAAAATACAATAAAGAAAAACAAAAGAAAACTACCTGGATTTATAGGGAGAGTACTTATTTGAATCCCAATTCTACTGCTTACTCTCAGTGTGACCTTGACTCATACAATAGATCTGTAAAATCAGAGAGTTGTTCCAGATGATCTCTAAAATTCCTTCCTGTTCTAAGTGATCCTAAGTGATCACTGAGGTTACTTCCAACTCTAGACTTCTGTGATTATGATGAAATAATATTGAAAATGGAGTAACTACATATTGTTTCCAAGTTTCTGGGAAATGTAGGGAATAAGACATTCAACTACTACAATGGTGACATACCTTCATTGTGCCAGAGGCACTATAAACATAGTTATGGAAGCTTTGGAAATAAGAAGGAATTTGTTTTTATTTGGTCAGCAAAAACACAGACATACACACACAGAGTCTGTGCGTGTGTTTATATTTCTTGTATGCAAAATACTCTTTTTCAGATATTATACCAGGGGTGAAAAGGGGAAAGATGCATGGATGGGCACCTCAAGATTTGGGTACTTGGGGTTACAGAGAATGTTCTCCCCTAGAAATCATTACTCTCTTCAGGGTCCCCTCACCCTTACAAAGATATCTGACTGTATTTTATTAATTATAGATGAATTTAATAACAAGATTGGATTGAGAAGCTATCAGGGTATAGTGAATAAGGATTTCCCTATACTTTGCCAGAGGCTCAGTGTGATTCTCAGCTGAGGCCAGGCATAACAGGCTGGTGGAGGGTTTAGTTTATTCCTGTCTATGCTAATCTATGCTAGGTTTCTTAAGTTCAAAGAATTTAGAAGTAGATAGCAAGAGGAGGAAAAGATTCTGAACTTCAGAGCTGGTTGGGCTTGTGTGTTCAGGCTAGCACCCATAAAGACCAACCTTAAGTTCAAACTGCTACCTTAAATCTCTTTGTTTGATTGCATGATCCACAGGAATACAGTTAGAAAACATAGTTGGGAAAAATCCAGGAATATAGGTACTTCTATCCAGAGACAGGGAAGGAGTGCCCCTTCCATTCTGAAGGCTAGGAAAGAGTGAAAACACTTGAAAGCAACTGTCACTCTCCAAGTCTCCCCTCCCCCCTACAACTGTCTTCACTGTTAATATCTTCACTCTAACATTCCAACTGCGGTCTGCTCTACCTTGGTGGCAGAAAGGCCAAAGCTTGATTCAGTTTTCCTTTCCACCATATGTATGTATATGCATCTGTAAAATTACACATGACATCATATATGTATATGTGTAAACATGTGCATATTATATGAAATAAGTAGAGTATAAATGCATTGATATGCATATACAAACATATGTACCACAGAATATATGTATCTGTTATATAAATGAAAATTACAGTACATTGCCCACTCATGAGCAGATTTTACAAAAGAATCTTGATCTTAATATTTAAAATTATAAAAAGAAAACAATTTTTTTCTTTTCAAATTTATGAAATTTGGCAAAAAACTTTGGACTGTTCCTTTGCCTTGTAGAATCTTAATCTTTCTTCAAGACTCAAATGAGGCAACACCTCATGATTTCCAGGTGGTTGAAGTTTCTTCCTGATCAAATAATCCTAGAATATTTTTTTTTGGACTTGCTTCCATTATTCCATAGCTTGTGCTATTCTACCTCAGCACATTGTTGAATTCCTAAAGACAGTAATCATTTAATTCTAATTTTCCTTTATGTCAATTCTAAGTACCTGTTATGATGTCTAGCAATTATTGGACACTTAATGATGTTGATTTGAAGTAAAACTTGAAAAAATAAAGTAATTGGTTTCTAAAAATGTAGAAATATGACCAGTCATTTATGTATGGAAAAGTTATTGTAGATTTTTAAGAGAAGTTTTTGGAAAAAATGTTTATGTTCTATGTGTCTTCTTCCACAAAAACTATTCCAAAAATCACCAGTATTAATGAAAAATTTATATTAAAGGATAGTTATTCATAAAGTGTTTAGATTCTTCAAGTTAATTAGGAAAAAGTTCTTTAGCTTTTCAGAATAATTTGACACCTTAGTATCCAGTTTCTTTCACAAAAAGCAAGCAATATCCATTAATGTTAAATATTAAGGTAGACGTCGAACCAAAGAAACTTATCAAGATCATTTTTTAATTTCAAAAGTATTTAAAGGTAGTCATAAATTATTAACAATATCAGTGCCAGAAAAAATGGATGCCTTCTAAGCACATATATGGACCCTTCTTATTCAGGACAAGACTGTCTTCAGAAAAGGTAAATATTTACAGTTTTCTCTTCATAGTTAACAACTGAGGTTAACAAAAAAATGAGATTGGTTCCCTAAAATCTTCTTGAAACTTTCCATTAAAATAAAAATGGTTGGATAAAACATATGTAAATATGATGACTTGCCACAATAAATGGGTCATTATTCTCAAGAGTTTCTTAATCTGTAACAAATCTCTCATTGCCTTCTCAGATGATTGACACCTATGATTATGCCTAGGTTCTTGAATGAAATATATCTTTTTATTTTGATGACAAAAATATTATGAAACCCCTTAGCACCTGCTTTTTTTAATCCAGCTTACTATGTCCCAGCTATAGAGTAGGTAATAAATTTTGTACCCTGCAGTGTAATGTTGTATAGTCTCTACCAACTGAATATTGTTTATAGTATTGATCACTGTATTCAGACATTAAATGGTTAATCTTTTTAAATTTCTGAATTGCCATCATAATGTTCTCCTCCTCCACTGAAAAAAAATCACAACTTGGCAACTTAGATGTTCTTTGACAACATATTATGGGTTAAAGTAATGTAAATATTACTTCTAGAAGGCCTTTTGATTATACTCTTGGATCTTAGCAATTTCATAGGCACTATTAGTAAGTAAAATAATTTTGTTTACATTTGATGATTTTAATGATGTATCAATTATCATCTTTAGTATTGCTCATTGAACTGTTACTTCTTCATTCCACAAGGACTCCAATAAGTTTGTTGCCTATTAAGTGTCAACCTCCTTTCTTTTGAATGTGAAAGTGTTAATATTCTCATAATTTTCCTAGATGGAAGACCCTGTGTATTATTAATATTGCATGTGTTTTTTGTTAAGATGTTTTACAAATGTGTTATGGTCCATTTGTTTTATCATCATCATCATCATCATCATTATTATTCCAATATTACTACAATAGCTTCATTTTCTTTTTCTTGTTTTCATTTCATTTTCTTGTTTGGTGGATCTCAGATGGAAGTGCTCTTTGTCACTAGCTTGTGATTATTTTTAAAAATAATTTATAGACTATTATATAAGTAAACAAAAAGTTGAATAAGATATAAGCTCATCTTCCTTAAAACCATTGTAAGTATTCCCGAGTAGAATTAAAGAAGTAGGCTGATTGGTGGGAATTATGTTTGCCACATCTTGTACCCATGATTTTTAATTTCTTCTGCTCTAGATAAAAAAGGGTTGTATTTTGAAAGCTTTTCATTCTTCATAATTTGGATATTATTAGTATTTGATATGGTTACCTCTATTTAAAGTGATTTTTAAAAAGTTTTTACAGATTGATATTATACCTTGAAAATAGTGGACAGCAATTTGTTCTCTGATGATATTTGCTTCCAGTATAGTCTATTTGTTGCATTCTTAAGAATATTTTGAGATCTCTATTTGTAGTAGGTGGATTTATTATATATAAGATGATTAAAGATAGTGGGTTTCTGATTTACAGTTCTAACCACCAGGTCATGTGTTACTAGATGTTGCATAAATGTAAATTTTGCAACAATATGTTTTAGAGTTTCTATATTTATGTGCATAATTTACTTTGATACTTAAATATGAGCTCTTGAAAACTATCTCTTCTGTAATTTTTGGTAGCAATAACTTGGTACTAAATTGACATTTTAAACCCTGCAATGTACTAAAAAAATCCAAGTCTTTCAAAAAGTTTCTCTTTATGCCAGGGCATTCTTTTTCACTTTCATTTTTCTCCTCATTTTTTATTATTTTCTTATATAGTGTTTATATTTTCCTTAGTGATACAAGGTATGAATGTTTTAAAATAAATGTATATGTAATATGAATTATGCATATGCAAATAATCTCCCTAATTATTTTGACTCATTCAAAATAATTTGAGGGAGTCACTAGTGTTCTCTTCTTTTATCACTAGATACATGTTATTCTATGTCAAAAGAAATGAGAACTAAGTGAATCATGTGGAAGAAATATGTTGAAAAGTATACTCACAGAAATTCAAAGCCAAAAGTAGCCTTATATATGAGGAAGTTCATTACTTTCTAGAAATAGATGAATGAATGAATAAGTCCTCACTATGTGAAAAGCACTGTATGTATCACCAGAGATGCAAATAGAAAAGAAATAGGACAGAAAACACATATAGGTAATTTCAATTACAAGTCAGATAAAAATTTCCAATGATGCATAGGGTACAGGAGTAAATACTAATATCTCTTTTTTAATGACATTTCCACTGATAAAAAAACAAAAGTAATCTGTTTCTAGTGTTGAACCATTTGTCAGAACCAAAGACTTTGATGCCAAGAAATTTATTATCTGGGTCTTCATACCTGTGGCTAAAGCACTCACTTGTAAGAACATTCATCAGGCTGTGTTATCATAACATTTTCTTGTCAGGATGATGATGGGATACTAGGATGGAAGCATTGTTTCTCAAAGACCTTGGGTGGAGGGTTGAGGGCTGTCTTCATCAGGATCTGAGGGGAGATGGGGGTGGCAACAGTTTGACTTTCTTGATGCATGTTGCTTTGCCCCTCCCCTCAAGGTGTCTTGTTGCTTCAACTATGCTGTTGAAACAACTATGTTGTTATTCTACTATGCATGTCGTGTGTAGGGTAATTGGTTGGCCATTGGTAACAATAAAGAAACTGAATATTAGAGGAATTAATTGACTTCTTTGTGATTCCAAAGTTAGATAATAGATTTAATTAACATAAGAGTTGGAGGATGGTAGGCAATCATTTAACTGAATATAATTTAGAGATTTTAGTGGGTTCTAAGATTAATATTTTTAAGTATCATAATTTGACAGCCAGCAGAAGCAAATACAATATTGGACTATATTAACAACAGCATATCTTTTCTTGTTAAATCCTTGCCTTCTGTCTTGGAGCCAATAGGGCTAGGCAATGCGGATCTAGTGACTTGCCCAGGGTCACACAGCTGAGAAGTGTCTGAGGTCAGATTCAAACCTAGGACCTCCTGTCTCTCCACCTGGCTCTCAATCCACTGAGCTACCTAGCTGTCCCAATAAGAGCATATCTTTCAGGAATTTTTTGTTCCTTTTCACTTTGCCCAAGTTAGACCATGTCTGGAATATACCACAGTTGAAGAAGGTCCTTGATAAACTGGAGGAAATTAAGACTAGGACAGTTAGGATGGTGAAAGATCTTAAGTTCAAGTCATATGTGGATATATTGAAGGAACTGCAAAAGATTTGTCTGGATAAGAGAAGACATAGGTCAGATGTGATAATTATATTCAAGTATTTGAAGGACTATAATATAGAAGAAGAATGAACAGCATATCAAACATGAGGTGGCAGGCAGAACCAGGAACATTACCTACAAATTACAAACAGAAAGATTGATTTAAAGAGTTTTTAACCATTAAAAGTGCAATGCTCAAAGTGGAATGGATTATTTTACAATGTAATAGATTTCAAAACCTTGAGGGTTTTTAAGAAAAGTTTATATGAACACTTGTAAGTAAGAGTTCCATAACAGAAATTCCATTCAGGAATAGGTTTGACTAAATAGCCACTGATGACTCATCCAACTCTAAAGTATTGTAATTCTATATATAATATTATCCTTTGGGTAAATGACATAGGAAAATCAGGGATTTCACTTTAGCTCCTCAAAATTAAAATAGTTTCTTTGGATATTCCTGGAAATAGTATAATTTACTAGTGATAGTTTTTTACCTTCTAGCTATTTGGAATGGGGGAGTGTCACAAAAGTTTGTCCTCCACAAAGGTCTCTCCATAACAAATTATTTTTAACAATATTTTTTAAAGTTCCAAATTCTTTTCCACCATGCAACCCATCTACCCATTGTGATGACAAGAAAAATATTTTCAATTTCCTTCAATATACTTATTATTCATGAGAAATCATGCAAAACACATTTCCATATTATTCAGGTTGCAAAAAACCCTGAGAAAAAGAAAGTGAAAAAATATTTTTCAATTTTCACTGTTTACACATTGTCTCTCTGGAGATATCATTTTTTTCAGTATGAGACCTTCAGAATTATCTTTAATTGATAGATTTCTAAGTCTTTTTGTAGTTAATCATCATGATAATATTGCAGTTTAATATACTGAGTGTTTGCTTGATTCTGTTCATTTCAATTAATAAAGGGTTTCCCAGGTTTTTTCTGTACTCGAATTCCTTGTCATTTCTTATTATATATTAGCATTCCATCACAATCATATGTCACTTCTTGTTCAGCCATTGCTAAATTGATGACATCTCTTTGATTTTCAATTCTCTGACAATACTAAAAGACTGCTACACATATTTTTATACATATAGGTTCTTTACCTTTTTCTATGCTATTTTTGGGATCCAGATATACTAGTAGTATTTTCTGGTCAAAGGACAGGCACAGTTCTAAAGCCCTTGGGCACAGGGTCAACTCCACCGAGAGCACAATAAAGGAAAGTGAGGTATAACCATTGCCCACCAATTTCACTTCCATTGAAAATTTCTTACTATCATACATTTCTTTTTGTAAAATAATTTTTCCCACTTCATCCTCCCTCCTTTCCCTTCATTCCATGCATAACTTTTACTCATTCCATTATTTTTTTGAGATTAATACAAGAGAATTGACCTAAACGCATGCCCTCTGATTATATAGATTCTTTCTAACTACTCTACAAATAATACAATTATTTTTAATGGTTACATGTATCTTCTTTTCATATAGTAATGCAAATAGTTTAACTTAACTTTTTAAAGTCTCTTATGATTTCTTTTTATGTTTACCTCTTCATGCTTCTATTGAGTCTTGCATTTGAATGCCAGATTTTCTATACATCTCTAGTTTTTGCTGTCCACTATTTCCCAGATATAACATTGATTCCTACAAGCTTAAGAAAATCACTTTATATCAATACCACTTCATCAATTACTCATAGTTACCAAACTGTTAATGCTTTCAGTGATTTTAAATATGAGCTTATATTTCATGGAAGAAAGGAGGGATATTGATAGATATTCTCAATAAATGACTAATAATTAATGAAATTATAGGAATACTTGTGGAATTAAGAGATTCATCAAACAGCACTAAAGATGATAATAGATGCCTTATTAGAATCACCAAATGTAACAAATATATTTACTCATAGGTAAACCCTAGAAAATTACTAATATCTGTAAGGGCAGGTTGCAAAGGGAAAGGCGGAACATTGAAGCATGATAACATTTATGAAAAGCAAATTGTGATAAAGTGGGCACCTCTTCCTCTTGTTTTCCCCTCTTCCTCTTGTTTGGATTTGCATTAGATGAAGATGTGGATTAACCTTTGAACACCTGCCTATCCCAGGACCATGGTTGGATTTCTGGAATGTAAAGTCATAAATTCCTGTGGGTTTTGTCTAGTAGTCTTTGCCTATAAAAGTTCTGTGTAAAGCAAATAAATTTGGCACTATTTTCTCTTTCATATAGTGTCTGTTCTTTCTTTTGTTACTCTTCATTTTCGTTACCCCAGGTAGGATCACACAGGACTGGCCGACCCTGTAATGGAGTCTTACACAGGACAAAGCTAGAGAACCCTCTTGATGGATTCAACTTAAAAGGCATGGCCCAGAAAAGCCTGAATTCTTGAACACTCAGGATCAAGGGAAAGAAAGAAGGAAGGTCTAAGGACCCCTCCCCCACCTACAGTGATGAGTCTCCAGCTGTGGCTGGAGTCTCTGGGCAGGCAAGGGCACTAGTCCGGAGGGAGTGCTTTGCTGGCACACCTGTGCCAGGCTCAGGGCTATGAACACAGGAGGCAGGGAGACAGCTGGAGGAGAAGCATAGAGAGTATAGCCTAGTTACAGCCAAGACACTCCATATTGTCCCTCCACCCCCTTCTCAGGGTACATCCAGCTCTACAGATCAACTACACCATGGCTTAATCTTATCTATAAGGCAGATAAGAAGTCTTCAGAGGGCAGAAAAGCTCAAGCTCCAAAACACTTCCCCCATAGACTGCTCTGAGAGCATCTCTGACTAAGTTCCAAGGGTGAAGACTACAACCACCACAGTCTACAACCTCAATAACACACCTTTTCAGCTTCTTCTGTGAGCTGGGGAAGATCTGATTTCAGAGCTCATCAATATCATCAGCCTAACCTAGTTAGTCAGCAGAGCAGATAAGAAGCCACTTCAGGACAGAACAACCCAAATGCGCAAATCCAGGAAATAATGAGAGGTGCAAGACTAAAGAAAATTACGGGAGCAGGGGGGAGGGTGAATAAAGGGAAAAATATGAGTAAACAAGAGAGAAAGAAAAAAGAAATTACAATCAACAGCTTCTATCCAGGTAATGAACAAAGAACAAACAGAACAGAGGGGGCCCAAGGAACACCAAGAAAAACAGAAACTCCAGTTAATTGGACAGAGACTTTAGAAGATTTCAAAATACAATTCAAAAAAACAATTAAGACAGGTTGAAGACGATTGAGAAAAGAACTTAAAAAGCAAAATAAGTGATCAGGAAACAGAAAATAGTGTCTTGAAAGCCAAAATTAACCACCTTGAAAATGAGTCAAAGAAGATGAAAGATGAGGCAAAGAAGATGAAAGATGACCTCCAAAGAAAATAAGACCAGAAGAAGGATGACCAAAGATCCAAGGATGAAATTCAGTCTTTAAAAAACAGAATTGAACACCTAGAAGCAAATGACTTCATAAGGCAAGAATTTATAAAACAAAATCAAATGAATGAAAAATTTTGAGGAAAATATGAAACATCTCATTGGCAGAATATCCGACCTTGAACACACATCCAAAAGAGATAATTTCAGAATTATTGGACTAGCAGAAGAACATGACAAAAGAAAAAACCTGGAAATCATTCTACAGGAAATTATCCAAGAAAACTGCCCTGACATTCTAGAGCAAGAGGGAAAAGTAGAGATTGAAAGAATACACAGATCACATCCTGTACCTAATCTTCAATTGACAACAACCAGGAATGTTAGAACCAAATTCAAGAACTACCAGACCAAGGAAAAAAATATTACAAACTGCCAAGAAGAAGTCATTCAGATACCATGGAACTACAGTTAGGAGAGCATAGGATCTGGCTGAATCTACACTAAAGGTCCAGAATACATGGAATATGATATTCTGGAAAGCAAGGGAACTGGGTCTACAACCAAAAATCAACTACTCAGCAAAACTGACTATATTCCTGAAGATGAAAGCATGGTCATTTAATAAAATAGAAGACTTCCAAGAATTCATAAAGAAAAGACTGGAATTAAACAGAAAATTTAATGCCCAAACACAGAATTCAAGAGAATCACCAAAAGGTAATTAAGAAATAGGAAGAAAATAAACCTTTATTTAAGGGACCCAATTAGATAAAAATGATTTGTATTCCTATAAGAAAAGATGATATTGGTAACTCTTAAAAATTGTTGTCATCACCATGGTAGCTAGAAAAATTATACATAAAGGTAACAGTGAAAAACTGTATAGGATGAAATGACAAGAGATATAAAAAAAATACATATGTATATATGCATTGATATATATGTAAAATAGAGGCAAAAAGAGGTTAATACTAAGAGAAATGGGAAAAGAGACAAAATGGTGTAAATTTATATTTCATAAAGAAATACATGGCACAAACAGGGAAGAACACCAATAAACTGGAAGGTTAAAGAGGTTGGAGACAGGGAATACTTAATTCTTACATGCATTGAAATTGACTGAAGGAGGGAAGAAGAATCAGATCCATTGGAGAAGAGAATTGATTTGTGCCTATAGAGAAGTAGAAGGGTAACAAACAGACTGGAAGGTGAGGAAGCTTAAAGAAAAGACCCTAAAGAAAAATAAGAGACTAAAAAGTAGGGAGGAAGAAAGGGAAGAAAAATAAGGATGGGGATTAGGAGGAATGATAAAAAACAAAACACTAGTATAGAAGAAAATAATGAAAGAAGAAAGGGCAGGACTAGGAGAGAAGATCAAAATGTTGGGGAATACCCAAGTGGTAATCATAACTCTGAATGTGAATGGAATGAATTCACCCATAAAACAGAAGCAAATAGCAGCATGTATTAGAAACCAAAATCCTACCATATGTTGTCTACAAGAAACACACATGAGCCAAGTATAGATACACAAGTTAGAGGTAAAAGGCTAGAGCAAAATCTATTGGGCATCAACTAAGAAAAAGAAGGCAAGGATCACAATCATGACATCTGACAAAGCAAAAGTAAAAATAGATCTAGTCGAAAGTGATAGGAAAGGTAATTAGATCCTGATAAAAGGCAATATAGATAATGAAGAAATATCAGTACTCAACATTTATGCACCAAAAGGTATAGCATCCAAATTTCTAAAGAAAAAACTAGTGGATCTCAAATATGAAGTAGATAGTAAAACTATACTAGGGGGAGACCTGAGCCTTCCTCTATCAGATATAGATAAATCAAACCCCCCAAAATAAATAAGGAGATAAGAGATGTGAATGAAACTTTCAAAAAATAGAGTTAATAAATACATGGAGAAAAATAAATAGGGACAAAAAGGAATAAACCTTTTCAGCAGCACGGGGTACATTCACCAAGATTGATCATATACTAGGGCATAAAAAGATGGCAAAATGTGCAAAAGAGCAGAAATAATAAATGCAATCCTTTTAGATCATAATGCAACAAAATAATAATTAGTAAGGGTATATGGTGAAGCAAATAAAAATTAATTGGAAATTAAATACAATTCTCCAAAATCAGTTAAAGAACAAATGATAGAAATAATAATTTAATTGAAGAGAATGACAATAATGAGGTATCCTATCAAAACCTATGGGATGCAGCCAAAGCAGTACTAAGGGGGGAAATATATATATATATATATATATATATATATATATATATATATATATATATTTGAGTGCATATATTAACAAAGTAGGGAGGATCAATGAATTGGGTATGCAAATTAAAAAAAAAACTAGAAAGAGAACAAATTTTGCCCGATTATATGGCCATAAATATGGCAATCTAGTTGATATGTATGAATGGTTACAAAAATATAAATTACCTAGATTAAAAGAAGTAGAAATAGAATACTTAAATAATCCCTTATCAGAAAAAGAAATTGAACAAGCCATCAAAGAACTTCCTAAGAAAAAATTCCTGGGGCCTAATGGATTCACAAGTGAATTCTACCAAACATTCAAAGAACAGCTAATCCCAATACTATACAAACTATTTGACATAATAAACAAAGAAGGAATTCTACCAATTTTCTTTTATGACACAAAAATGATACTGACTCCAAAGCCAGGCAGATCCAAAACAGAGAAAGAAAACTATAGACTAATCTCCCTAAGGAACATAGATGCAAAATCTTAAATAGCAAAAAGGCTCCAGCAAGTGATCATGACAGTTATTCATTATGCTCAGGTGGGATTTATACCAGGAATGCAAGAATGGCTCAGATTTAGGAAATCCATTCACATAATTTACATATCAACAAGCAAATGAACAGAAATCACAGGATTATCTCAATAGATACAGAAAAGCCTTTGACAAAATGGAACACTCATTCCTATTGAAAACATTAGAAAGTATAGAAATAGAAAGGCCTTTCCTAAAAATAATAAACTGTGTTTATCTAAAAACCATCAGCAAGCATCATCTGCAATGGGGATAAATTAGAAGTGTTCCAGATGATATCAGGAGTGAAACAAGGAAGCTCATTATTTGTTATCTCAACAACAAAGGTCTAATTACTCAAATATATAAGGAGCTAAATCAATTGCACAAAAAAATCAAGCCATTCCCCAATTAATCAATGGGCAATGGACATTAATAAGCAATTTTCAGATAAAGAAATCAAAACTATTACCCATAACTTTGCTAGTTATTCAATATTTCCACTACCTTTTTAGTTGATTTTCTAGGATTCTTTAAGCATACCATTATATCATCTGCAAAGAGTGATTGTTGAGTTTCTTCATTGCCCCCCTCAAATCCTTCAATTTCTTTTTTTCTCTAGTACAGATAGCATTTCTAGTATAATATTAAACAATAGTGTTTATAATGGACATCTTTGCTTCTCCCCTGATTTTTAGAAGGTTTTTAACTTTACTCCATTTCAGATGATACTTATTGATGGTTTTAGATAGACATTATTAATTATTTTAAGGAAAGGTTTTTTTTGTTCCTTTCTTTTCTAGTGTTTTCAATAGGAATGGGTTTGTATTTTGTAGAAGGCATTTTTCTGCATTTGTTGAGATCATATGATTTTTCTAGTTTGATTATTGATATGGTGAATTATGCTGACAGTTTTTCTAGTATTAAATAAGCTTCATATTTCTGGTGTAAATCTGGTATAAAGGGTGATTTTATAAGTACATTAGGGAAATATAGTATAGTTTACCTGTTAGGTCTATGGAGAAGGGAAGAATTTATGGCCAAACAAGAGATAGAGAAGATTACAAGTTATAAAATGAATAATTTTCATTATATTAAATTAAAAAGATGGAATTGTGTGCTGATCCAGCCATTCTAGAGCACAATTTGAAATTATTCTCAAAAAGATTGAAAGGGGAGAAGGAAGGGCATACTTGGAAAATATATTTTAGCTTCTCTTTTTTAATGGAAAAAAATTGGAAATTAAAGGATAGTCATCAATTGTGGATTGAACAAATTGTAGTATGTGATGATGATGGAATGATATTATACTTTAAGGAATGCTGAATAAGATAATTATAGAAAAATTATAAAACCTTCATGAACTAATGCAGTGAAACAATTAGAACCAGGAAAACACTGTACACAATAGCAGCAAAATTGGGGAATGATAAAATGTGATAAAAATTAGTTACTATTTTCTAATAGTGCAATGATCAAGGAAAATTCTGGAGGACTTAAGATAAAGAATGTAATCCATGTCCAGAGAAAAAATTGTTGTAGTTAGAATGCAGAAGAATACATAAGATTTTAATTGTTTATTTGGATTTATGTATTGGGCTTTTGATTCTATTAGATTATTCTCTTATATAAATGAACAATATGGAAATATATTTTGCAGGATAATACATGCATGACTCAGATGGAATCACTGGACAGTACCAGTACTGTGAAGGGTAAGAGAAAAGAGGGAGGTAGATAAGTTTGATCATATAACTTAGGAAAACTTATGTGGAAATTTATTAAATATCATTTAAAATGTTTTAAATACATAAAATAAAACAAATACCTAAAAAAGAGCATATACAGCATCTCCCAATTAACAAAGGCTCAAAGGATATAAACAGATAATTCTCAAATGAAGAAATTAAAACTATCTTTAATCATATGAAATGATGCTGAAAATCTATTAATTTAAGAAATGAGCATTAAAACAAATCAATGAGTCCCTCACATCCACAACATTGGATAATATATTGAATTAAAAAATGATAAATATTGGAGTGTATGTCGAAAAATTAGGACACTAATAGACTGTTAATGGACCTGTAAACTGATACAACCATTTTGGACAGCCACCTGGAACCTCACTCAAAAGGCCATCAAACTGCACATATCCTTTGATCCAGCAATACCACTACTAGTTCTGCATCCAAGAGATTAAAATAGAGGGGGGAAACTTAACAGCTCTAATGTTAAGGTGTTACTTATGCAGCTGCTTAACTGAACTATTTGTGGCATGAGATTTGCTCCTTCAGTAGACACATTTCTCCTCAGCATTTTTAAGTAAGCAGTTAAAAAGAAATAGGTTTGTTACTATTATGCAAAGATCAAGCAATTTAGCTTACAACATGTCAAGATAATTTTAGGGTTGTGACTTAAAATCTAGATTTAATAGGTTTCCAGGGAAAATCCCAAATAAAATACCCAAGTGAGTCTGGAAATTTATGATAATTTCATTAATATAGAGGGAAGGAATTTAGGGAGAAGGAGGAAAGAGGATATAGGATTTCTCCTGCTTGGCCTGTGCCAGGGAGAGTTTTTAAATCCCCACCTCCAGGTCTCTGAAGAAAATTAGAGGCTTCCAAGAGGATAAAGTGGGAAAGTAAAGGAGGGAAACTCACCACCGAACCAAACAATAGCTTGTAGTCATGCTAAGATGCTGAAAGGCCCAGTATGCTGTGATCAGCCAACTCTCTGCCATAAAAGGTACCAGAGAGAGGAAATGAGCCAATATATAGACCTTTCACTCTTGTCTCTCTTCTAAATGCCCATTCTTTTTAGTTCTCATCTTCTTTGATTAGATTATATCTTTAGAGTTACTTAACACTTCTTTGTTAAGTTCACCTTTTGTGAGTTAACCTTTATGTGATTAATTTAACCTTTATAGTTACTTAACACCTTTTTGTGTTAAGATCTTAAAATAGACTTAGCTTAAAGTTCTAGCTTCCCTATATATAAGGTAAGAGTTAAGTACCTTCATTGTTCAATCAGGAGATTACTATTTTATCTTCCCCTAAAGAATGGTCTAAGTAGGGTGGAATAATTTAGAATTCCCAAGATATTCCTGATTTTGTTAAACTAAGTATCTTCATTGTTACAATCAGGAAATAGCTAAATCCAATCTTCACAAACAGAAAGCATAAATGAATCAATAGAAAGTATAAATGAATATAACAACACTAGAAATAATAAGAGATAAACAGAAAAGATACATCACTGAATGGGGGAAACACCAGCACCTGAATATTCTAGCTGAGAGGGGTACTGGATCTCAGCATTCAAGATCCCTTTTCAAGAAATTCCCAGGCAAAAGCTTCCCTTTCCATAAGTGAGACTACAAAGTCTACTTCGAGAATGGGGTTTTATTGACCTCAAAACAAAGATGGAATTTTGTGAACTGTACTTTGCATCACTTCCAGTGTCCTAGCAACCTGGCCAAGATCCTGAGCCCTCAAAAGTGGCCAGACAAAACATGTTTCAAAATTTGATCATTAATCATGAAGACAACACATTCTGTGAGATAAGGGTTAATCTCATAGAAGTATGTTTATCTTCCAGACAGTCAGAGACTTTGGAAAGCTTCTGAGAACTTGACCAAAGTTCAAAGCAGCCCCAGTCTCTACTTGGTAAATGTGAAATTTTACTTTAACCCTTCACCAGCACAAAAATATTTATGGCAGTTCATTTTATGGTGGTAACAGGCTGGAAATTGATAAGATGTCCATCAATTGGACTATGACTGATTAGGCTATGATATATGATTGCAATGAAATACTATTGTCCCATTAGAAATGACAAACAAGATGATAACAAAAAAAAAACAACAATAGCTCTGTATTGTCTTATATGAAATGATAGAAAGTGAAATGAGCAGAACCAAGACAACATTGTTCATAGTAACAACAATAATTTATGACGATCAACTGTGAATGACTTAACTCTTAACAAGTCAAATATCTGAGACAACCTAAAGGGACTCATATTCAAAAAAGGATATCCACTGCCACAGAAGGAGCAAATGAATTCAAAATGTAGATTGAAACATTCCATCCTTCATTTTACTCCTCCATGATTTTTTCTGTAGTGTGAGTACTATATATCTTCTTTCATAATATAATGAACATGTAAATATGTATTATAACATAACCAACTTATATTATCTTCCTTCTTGGGGGAGGGATCAGAGGGAAGGAAAGAAAATGGATTGTAAAATGTTATAAAATGAATATTAATAATTGTATTGACATGTTATTTGGAAAAAATAAAAATTAAAAAAGACAATTGTAGATTAATCTCTGAAGCTTCTTCTGTAGAGAAGGGGAATGAGAACTTCACTTCAGGAAAAAGCATTTTTATCTATCTGGAGAATGTTTTGGAGAAGAGAAACCAATTAAGAAGCTACTGCAACAGTCTTAGAAAAAAATGATAGCCTAAGATAGCGTGTTAGCTGTATGCAGAGAGAGAAAGGGGGTAGAATGTAGAGGTAAAATCATAAGATTAGGCAATTGATAAGACATAGGGTTTAAGAAGTGGGATGGGGCAGCAGTGGAAGGGCAGTAGTTTCATGGAGAAAGAAAGGAGAGATGAAAATTTCATTTTGAAATTATTTTTATTTTTCCATATTTTATCAATACAATTTTAATATTAGTATTTTCTGACATTTTACAATCCATATTCTTTCTCTCCTTCTAAATTCTCCCCTCTTTCCAAGAAGGTAGGTAATTGATATTGATTGTATATATGTTATCATATAGTACATATTATCATATTGTGAAATAAGACACATATTGTTTCTACTAGAGAAAAATTCAAAGAAATAAATAAATGGAGGAAATAAAATGAACAATATATTTCAATCTTCACTCAGACTTTATCAGTTCCTTCTATGCCTGTGGATAGGCTCATCATGACTATGATTTCTTTGGAGTTGTCTTGGATCCTTGTTTTGTTGATAATAGTTGTCATCCATAATTGATCATTGAATGACAAAATAATTGGAGTTACCACAAATACAATGAATGGGAAAAATGAATAAATAGATCATGATATTTGAATATAATGAATTATGAAATTAGAAATAACAGATATTGAAAATATAAAGAAAACAAGGGACACATAAAGAGATGAAAAGAGAAGAGAATAAGAATAATACACACAATGATTACATTAAAAATAAGTCACAAAATCAACAGGAAAAAAGTATCCAAGTAAAACTAATCCACAAGGAACTCAAAAGCAGATTATATTAGCATACACAATTTATATATTTTAAACAACATGGGGTTTGTGGTTTTGCACATAATTTTTATATGTTGTTTAGTCAAATGTTTTTGTTGGTGGTTACTAAGTATGAGAAAAAATATTATTGGATATTTTTAAATATTTGGAATCTGAGGTACCATCCTGGTAGAGATGTGGAGCTGAAATTCAGGAAAAAGCAAGACAAAAAATGAGAATGGGGGGGAGAGGAAAAAGAGACAAAAGCTAAAAATTTGGTGACATATTATAACACATAATTATATTTCCATAGTACTCAAAGGTTGTAAAATAACTCCTCCCCAAAAGACACAGATATTTATTAAGAAAGGGATGAAATAAGAGTGTGTATAGGTGCCAGTCACTATACAAAGTTCTAGGGATACAAAAAAGAAGCAAAAGACAAGTCCCTTACCTTGAAAAGCTTAAAATGTAGTGGAAGGGAACAACATCTAAACCTATAGAGAGAGCAAGCTACATACAAGAAAAATGTGAATTAATTCACAGAAGGAAGGCATTAGAACTAAGAAGGGTTATGGTAGGCTTCCAGTAAAAGAAGAGATTATCTTGGAGAGAGAGCATTCCAGGCCAGAATGACTGGGAAGCCATTGCCAATAGATGGAAATCACATAATAAGGGTTGAGTAAAAGAAGACTGGAAAGGTAGAAAGGGTCTATGTTATGAAGGCTTTAAATGCCAAGTTGAGGATTTTTGTTTGATACGTTTGGCAAACAAAAGTGACCTATCAAACTAATTACTTAAAATAAATTATACTAATCTCTATGCTAAAAGAAGGGATGTTCAAGAAGGAATAGAGCGAATTTTTTGATTATGCTATGATATCAGTTTTAGGGGAAGGTCTTGACTACAAATCTTTCTAACTTCAAAGTCAGTTTTCTAGACAGTGTGCTATTATGGTTTTTAAGGGGCTAAAAAGATGAAAACAAGTGGTGCAAAGCCAGATTTAGAGTTGGAAGAGAGATTAGAGGTCAACTATTACAAATCTTTCAATTTGCCCAGGAGGAAATTGAGGTTTATGAAGATTAAATAATTTCCTCAAAGTCACCTATATGATATGTATTAAAGAGGCCATTGAACCTAGAGCATTGAACTCCAAATTCAGCACTTTTTTTCTCTTAATATGATATAAATATGGTATTGGATATGTTAGAAAAAATTATTAAATGGCTAGTATATGCCAGACACTTTATTAAGAACTGAAATATCAGGATATAATATATCAATATGATTGTTACCCACAAATACCACTGTTAATAAGAGGAAAAAAAGAAGATAAAATAGAAAAAAAAAGAGAAGAAGGAAATGCGTATTTATTCAATATCTTCCCAGGGTAACATCTGATTTGTCTAGGGTTACATAGTAAGTGTCTGAACTTGGATTTTAATTCAGATCTTCTAACTGTGCTCTATTCAAAGCATAAAATACATGCCATTGCATGTGATGGTAGCAAATTTTAAAATATGTACAATATAACTCTTTAATAACAAATTATCGTTCTTTGAATGACATATTGTGTCTATGTATTGAAAAACATGAACCATTATACAAATACTACATATATAATATAAATGCAATATAGATAGATAGATGTTATCATATTTGATGCTTATAACAACCTTGTAATTTAACCACATAAAGGGGCATTGTTATACATTTGATTATTGAACCTAATGTAGAAACATGTCAAAATCATCATTAGTAATGAACCAACAACTCTCATAGGCACCTAATCTTAGCAAATATTAGTTACAATAGATGATCTCTAAATACCACCATAGCATAAGTGAGTAATGGCCAACTTATGTCACCCACAATGCTCTCTGTGGACACCTGGACACCCTCCCTCCCCATTTCCCACCCCCAGAGTTCCTTACTAGAAAGCAGATGGTCTCAGACAGAGCTGCTCCCTTCCCCCTCTCCACCATAACTGAAGACATTTTTTCACATCACCTGTCCCTCTGCCCAGCATCCCAATGGTAGCACACAGAGTGTAAAGTGGGCAGCTCACAGGCAACAGATCTAGGGGGGGGAGCAGAGAGCACTTGGGTCACTCACCTCCCAATCTACATTGGCTGAGGACATTCTTCACTTAACCCACTCCTATGCTCAGCAGTCTTATGGGAGCATTTTCTCCCTCCCCTGAATAGGGTAAGGGAATGCAGAGTGTACCCAGAATGTAGGGTGAAGGGCATGGCACATAGTCTTGGGGATGGGGTAGAGGTGAGGCACAACACACTGTCTTTAAGAGGTATGCCATCACTGGCATAAGTGATTGATGGTTCTATGAGTCCTTATTGATTAAACCTTTTTGAATTCTTCATGCTGTAGAAACAGTAAAAATAATATTAAGCTTGAAGTTATTTAGTTCTTTGAGGTTATTAATTTTCTTTTATTGATCATGAAAATAGCCCAGTTAGGCAAGTGCTCTCATCTCCACTTCATTGACTGTGATTGAGGAACTCTGTACCTTACCTAAGATAAAACAGCAAATTCTGTCAAATCTAAAGTATAATTATTACTTATTAATGATGGTCAAAAATATCTGCTTTTATTCTATGTCTGAACAGATTTTTTTAAGAATTTTTTTTGGCAATCTTCAGACATTTCTTTATAGAGTGTATTTCTTTAGAAAATTTTGAAAATAAGCCAAATTACTTGTCAAAAATTAGGGTTCTCAGCCTACTCTTCTTTTCCTCTTAATATGTTCCTTCTCTTACATGCCCTTTCTTCTGCCTGAGTTCATGTCTCCTAAAGCTTGTTAATGCTTATCAGTGTCTTAATAGATAAAATGCAAATATTTGGAGAGTGATTACTGTAATGCCAGATGCAGCTTCTAGATTTAATTTCTAAATAGACTTTCTCTAAGGATTATCTCATAACTTTCAATGAATTAAATTGAATATTTATACATATAGGAAGTTTTTTAAACACCTAGAGTTAATAAAGTATTTTAAAATACTTTACAGTAAACCCTTGAATCACCTCAAAATATGCTTTTATTTCAATGTAGATGACACCAAGTAATGTGTCTAATTATGAAGCTACATGTTATGGTTTTTAAGAAAACAGCCAATTGTGCTTATTTAAAAGCTAAGGACAAAACACAAAAATTGGAAGCAGAAGACTCCATAAAAAAAAAAAAATTCACAACAAAAGTGCCATAGTGTACAAATAAACAGAAATGAAGAAATTGAGATTTTTTATTTCCTCCTAAATTTGTCTATTTTACCTAAAATAGAAATATGTTAAAAATGCCTTTTCTTTTTAGATACATTTGCCATATTTAAAAACAAGCTTTTTTTCTCATCAAGACAGTTTTCACAACATCAACAAATTTGTTATGGTATAAACGTAATAGTAATTTAATATTTATATTGATAGCTAATAGGGAATATTTTATTTATTTATTTTTATTGAATTAAGAAAAATTTTCCATGGTTACATGATTCATGTTCTTTCCTTCCCCTCCTCCTATCCTCCTCCCACAGCCAAGGCTCAATTCGATTAGGTTTTACAGGTATCTTTGATCAAGACCTATTTCCATATTATTGAGTTTTACTCTAGGATAATGGTTTAGAGTGGGGGTCCCCAAACTACAGCCCACAAGCCACATGTGGCCCCCTGAGGCCATTTATCTGGCCTCCGCCTCACTTCCAGAAGGGGGACCCCTTTCATTAGTGATCAGTGAGAGGAGCACAGGACCTGGAGTACTGTATGTGGCAGCACCATAAAACACGGCATCTCTTACATACAGTACTACTTCCAGTGACATAATCCTTTTTGTGGTACCTTGTTCTGAGAGTAACTGAAGGAGAACAAGGCACCTTGCAAAGGATTATGTGGCTGCACAATGGAAGACGTCAGCATGGTGAGTGGCAATCTGGGGGAGGGGATTCCACACTGTGTGTACTGCTGCCCGGGATAGTGGTGGCAGTGATGGACCTGTGCAAGGTCTAACAGGCTCATCGCAGACAGTGCTGCAGCCTCTGCTATCCCAGACATCAGTATACAGTGTCACAGGCCCAGCACCACCTCGAGGGTACAGGCATCAGATAGCGGTGATCTGGCCTGTGACATCAGTGCTGAGCTTCTACTATGAGAAGCCCACCACTGCCACTTGGTGTTTCATAAGACACCCCCTGTTTTGGGGGGGTCAAATTAATATAAATCAGTGTCTTATTTTGGGGGAAACATGGTAGTATATTGGTCCCCATACTCCCCCAGATACACAACATAATGGCTCGTACATTATGTCATGCATCTGGGGGAATATGGAGGTCATGGTACTGCGTGGTAATGTGGGGAGAGACTTTTGGGGCAAAGGGAGGTTATAGGGGCCATTATGTTGTGCATCTGGGGGAGTATTGTTGTCATTGTACTATGTGGGGGAAGTGAGGCATGTGTTTTTCGTATTATGGTCTATAATTACAGATTTGTAAATATGGGCCACAAGAGGACACACACTAGTGTTGTGCCTTCTTTCTTTCTGCTGTGGAATCTGATCTCATGGGTCTTACCCATGTAAGTGCTATTCACACAGGGTAGTGTGAACTGGAAAGGTGATGGAAGAACCAGCTCTGTAATCATGCCAGTTCCTGCACTGTACCAGTGTGTGCCTGAGGTAAAAGTGGAGTTTCACCAATGTGACCACTGGTGAGGCTGAAATGATTTGGACTGGGAATCTGCATTGATGGACACAGACCAGACTGCATTAATAGGAAGTGAAGTCTGTATGCCTCTGTGTGGGCAAAATTATTGTTGGTATATTGTTTTTGTAGAGCTCTGTGTGTGTGTGTGTGTGTGTGTGTATATATATATATATATATATATATATATATATATATATATAACCTGAGAGTTGTTCTGATTTGCATTTCTCTAATTAGAAGAGATTTAGAACACTTTCATGTCATATTGATAGTTTTGATTTCTTTATCTGAAAATTGCCTATTCATATCTCTTGTATAATAGGCTATATTTTAAATACAATATAAAATATTATTTAAGAGAAAGTTTTTGAGAGGTAAAACTTGGGTATCAAAGCAAAGAATTCCATAGGAATGCTTAAAATTTTAATAGTCATTCTGAAAAAGTAATTAGTTGAAGAAAACTATTCATTGTTATTAAATTGGCATTGTTATTCACTTGACACCATAAACTATTAGTGAGATTGAAAAAGAAGTCTTAATCAGGGGACATGAATCTAAGAGTTTTGAAGTAGCTAGTAAATTCCAACTTACACTCTAAGGAAAATTTTTCCCACTATTTACAAATATCTGGAGAACTATACAATACCATACCACCCCCACCCCCCAGGCAGTAATTGTACTGGGGGATTTAAGTGACACTTTGGTGATGAGGCCAAAGGACACATGTCACCAAGTCATGCAATCCACATAAGAAAGTCTGACAGTAATATTTTTAAAGTTCTTTTGATTGGAAACTGATGTAACTTCAACTAACAAAATGTGTTACATTCTTGAGTCTTTCTCTTTAGTTTTTCAATTCTAAAATGCTAGATGACTTGTAGTAATTTTGTGATAACCCAAAAGGGGACAACATCATAGGTTTTCCAGTAAGATATTTTCTCTGTTAAAAATTGCTCCCAAAGCCACACTCTGGGTTCAAAGGGAAGTGACCTTCCCCAAAAACTCTAATATCCCATCACAGCCCTCAAACAACATCCAAATCACATACTGAGTTTTTTAGAGTGAAGTTACATGTCAAACAAACAGAACTGCTGAAGCAAATTATACTAATGTGTTCAATTACCTTGGCTTAAAGCATTACCTGCTATGATCTATCACTTGTTTATTTGTATATATGTTTGGGGGTTTTGATTCTATAAGATTATTTACTTACAAAAGTGAATGATATGGAAGTATTTTTTGTGTGATGATACATGTATTACCTAGATTGAATTGCTTGCCAGCTCTGAGAGGGGGGAGGGAAGAAGGGAAAGAGACAATATAGATCATATAACTTTGGAAAACTTATGTGGAAATTTATTAAATTTTTTAAAAATTATAAAAGAGATGAAAAGCAAAAAAACAACTAAAAACAAAAAAAAAACAACTTGAAAACACTTTCTTTTTATCCTTCATTCTGTCCCTTCATTCTATCCTAGAATTTTTTTCTTTTAACAGAATTTCTAGTGGTATATCTTCTTCACCATTAACATATTCCTGATTCCTCAAAGTTCTTTTGTTCCAAATAAGACCTTTATTTTTCCCTCATTTTTTCAAAACTGCATCAATTAGGATCTGTGTCATTGGCCTATATGGACTGGTTTGGAGATAGATCTCTCTCTCTCTCTCTCTCTCTCACACACACACACACACACACACACACACACACACATTAATTTATTACTATTAGATACTAATATTACTAATACTAGTACTACTAATTTAATACTAGTATTAATACTAATTAAATAATAAATAAATTTATTATTATTATATATTCATTTAGTGTTGGGGGTTTGTGGAATTGTATTGTTATAGTACCTTTGTTGTGTCCACATGGGTCTGAGAGGCATGAATAGATGTCTCTAGGGTCTCCGATCTCAAAAGGAGACAGATTTCTTCCAGAATGGAAAGCAATAAGTTGGGTCAGAGGGTGGTTACTCTGTTCTCCTCAGTCAGAAATATTACGGGAATACAATTAAATCCATCTTCTCACTCAAATATTGTTAGGTTAGAGGAAGTAATTTTCAGGTACAAGCTTCAATCTTACTCTTCATATATCTCTTTACTGTGAAGGAGAGCTCCAAGCCAGAAATCTAAGGCTTGATTCCCTTCCTGCTAAATGCAAGTTCAATAATAACCAGTGATAGCAAATAACAAGAAAAGCAGAAACTTTACATGTAAGAGTATATACCAGACAATACATGGAATAAATGAATTCTTTTTGAGCAAGATAAAAACAAAAAGTCTCAGAGCTCACTCAATGGGACATTCCCTAAAATCTTTAATGTAGCAAGCTGGTTGAAGCTGTTAATTTCTCTTACCAGATTCTTTCTCCTTCCAGGACCCAAAAAAAGTGCTACATTGGCTCCCCTGAAACTGAAAAAAAACTAGAATCTCTTTTCCCTCCAACTCTCACTAACTTCACCCTTCACATAGAGAACAATGAACAACCAGTTTCCTCAGTTCTGGCTCCGATTCCATCGAGGACACACACACATGGTAATGCAACACACAAGAGGTACTTTATTAACCAAACTATAGCTTGGGGCTCAGCACCAAAAGTGCTGGCCCTGAGTCTGTGATTTGCAGGCTTTTTATACACTTTTAGGGTAAGGGGAATACAGAGGAATTCCTGGGGCAGGGGAGTGAACAGAAACTCCTAGGGCTGGGGTCCTTATCAGTTCCTGGCATATGTCAGGAAGGGGGAGGACAAGAACTCCTGGAGTCAGGGTCTTTATGGCTCCTTTTAACATATGGTCTGGCCGATGACCTAAGTCAGGTCAGGGAACCCTGGAACAACATATCCCTGTGAAACCTGAGATAACATATCCTTGTGAACCTACATAAATAAGGATATGTCATTTTTAGTTCTTGGGATAAGGGGCCCATTAGGGTATCATCTAGAGGGGAAGTTCCCATAATATCAATCTGTTTCTTCAAGATGATGAAATATTCCTATGAAAATGACTCTTTGAACTAAAGATTAGCTTAGAAAAGAATCTCAATATTGGAATAATACTAGAATTATATAATCCTCTAAGATCTGATAATATTTAATTGTATTGATTCAATGGGGATTGACTCTAAATGATCACTCTAATGCAAATATTAATAATATGGAAATAGGACTTGATCAATGATATATGTAAAACCAAGTTAATTTGCTCATTGACTATGGGATGGGGAGGGAGGAAGAGAGGGAAAGAATATAAATCATGTAATCATGGAAAAATATTCTAAATTAATTAATTAAATAAATAAATTTAAAAAAAAAACAAAAAAATGTATCCACTTCCTCTCTTCTGTGGTTGAACTTGTACCTAAGATTACTTTTAAGGATCCCAGAGTTTTTGACATGATATCATCTGAAACCATCTATATTATGAATTCTTTCATCATCATGATATAAAATAAGTGCCAAGAAGAAACATGTTCTAATTAACTAGCCTTGAAGCAAAGAAGACAAGAGCTTAAGTCCTGCCTCTGACAAACACAGGTTGTGTGACCTGGAACAATTCATTTAATCTTTCAGGGCCCTAAAAAACTATATGACAATAAATTCCACAGAATCGGCTAATCAGCATTGGTAGAGAAAGTTTCCTCAGTCAAGAACTCCCCATACCAATGAAAATCATATGTTTTATCTCTATCTTAATCACTTTTTACATGTTTGTGTTATATTTTCTACCTTCCTTGTAGAATCCTCTTCACTTTGTTCAGGTTATCTGAGAATGTATTTTCTATAGACTTTTAACCTGTAAAGAAATGCAATTGACACCTGTGTTTAATGTGAGGGAAGATTTGAAGTCTATCCGTGTGGGGCCAAAGATGGAGTAAATCAGGAGACCTAGATCAATGAAATCCTTAATATATTTGAGAAAATTACTTGTCAGATTTTGAATTGGTGGTACCCCTTTCAGAATCAATAAAGTTACATTTACTTCTCAAAGTCTGAATAGATGACTTTTTAGCCTCACATCCTTAAAACTGCAAAGAGGACATGCAAATGGAATTTTAGCAACTGGATTGGAAACCTGAATTGATTGGAGGATCCTAGATAAACCCACTAAAGGGATTTGTCCTCAAACAAGTCACTTAACTTTTTGGAGCTCTCCAAAGAACTAAGACTATTATTTGCAGATTTGATGTCAATCTACATTCAAAAAAGGTGGATCCCCTGAATATACTAGGGAAATCAAGAGTGGGAAAAAAAACAAAACTACTCTTTCAGATGTTTTCTTTACTTCTCCTCTCTATCATTTCCATCTACATATTTTGTCTCTCTGCTTCTCTTTTCTTCTCTCACTATTTCCCTTATACTCTCTTTCTTGCCACCTGCCCAAGCTCCACATCCTCAAATGGGAATTATATCTGATACGCCAAAGATATTTCTGACCTACATATTGTAAATCTTGAAATTTCTCAGACTTGTGAATGTTAAAAATTTCCACATTGGGGGATTCTCCATTGGAACAATTCCCTACTGGGAACATTCCCCATTTTGACAGTGAGAACTCTACTTGGATCAGAAATGGGAGGACCTCTACTCCACCTGTACTTAAGACTGCTTTAGGGGAGAAAACACCTTGCTAAACAATGAAAGTACTTAAACCCATACTTATAATGAGGCAAAAAGTTCTTTAAGCCATGCCTATTTTTAGAAGAAATACAAAGAGATACTAAATACCTATTAAAGGTCAGGCAACTTGTAAACTTGCCAGGAGCAAAGAGGTGAAAACTTATTCAGAAGTTTTTTTCTGGTTCAAACTTACTAAAGGGATTAGTCGGCCCAGCAGTGTTTTTAGAATGGGTTGTCCTTTGGAAAACATCTACAGTGATTGGTAGATGGAAGAACTTAGGGGAGGTGACATAGGAGAAAACCCCCTATATAAGAAAGAGATTCTCTTGAGAAGGAAAAGCTCTTATGAGGATCTCTTGAGAAAGATCTCTTGAGGAGAGGCTCTTGAGAAGGGGAGCTCTTGGAGGACAATCTCTAAGGAAGTCTTGCTGGAGCTCCTCTGAGGGGACTCTGTCCCTCTGGAGGCTCTTGAGAGAGGCCCTTTGAAAACAGTCTCTGGCTGGAAGGCTCTTTGAGGAGGACTCTGGCTGGAACTCTCTCTGAGGAGACTCTGTCACTAGAATTCTTGCTTAGACAGACCTTGTGGTGAGTGATAAAAGACTGACTGACTGATCTCTCTCTCTCTCTCTCTCTCTCTCTCTCTCTCTCTCTCTCTCTCTCTTGGACTTCCGTTTTGGGGCAGACGTGGCTCTTTCCATAATGTAGGTGAGGTCTTGTCTAGGCCTCTGTCCTAGGCATGTGTTTTTTCTTACTTGTATATTCTTATTTCTCAACCTTTAATAAACCTCATATAATATAATACTTCTTGCAGAGAGAAACTAATTTCTACCTGCCTCAGTCTCCCCTAAATTTTAACTGTTACAGTTTATTAAGATCTAAAACAACTAAAATCATCAATTATGAAGTTGTGAATAGAGAAAATTCACTGAGTGATTACATGATCTTGATGCTTTAAATTCTTTCAACTTATTAACCTCATTCAAAATAATAAAACATTGCCAGTCTTGTTTAAGTAAGCTTTAATCCTTCATATTTTGTGGGCAAGTGAAATTTGAATAGATTTATGTTCTTTTACTAGAAAAAACTATTAAAATATATAGCATGTTCAGAAAAGGAGTTCATTAGGCATGAAAATAATTGAACTAGAATTAAAAAACAAATACTTAAATGCATTTTAAGAATTTAGGAACTGTGATACATCTTGACCTTTCAGAATACTTTCTTGACATCTCATTAAAAAAAAAAAAAAAAACTCGACATGATTTCAAAATTTCCCAGGATTGGATTAAAAAAAATATATTGGCAATCCTAAAAGAATATGTCTGAAATATATTTTTAAAAGCTATGAAAGGACTTTGAGAATCATTATTAATGTTAACATATTTAAAAATCTGATAAATATTGATACTAATTTTCTTAACAAAAATTTGTTACTTCTCAAATTTTAAATTATCTAGATAATGAATATTAAAATCAATATTTTCATACTGAATAATATGATAATTGTATTATATTACTATTCTATAGCATAATTATGGAGTATTTTAGTAATTAAAAGTAAACAAATACCCTTGATAATAATTATCATAATTATGATTCAAAAATGAATAATTATCATTATTATTATAGCTAGCATTTACATAGTGCATTACATTTTGCAAAGTATTTTATAAATATTATATCATTTTTTTTTCCTCATTGTCATTTTGGAAAGTAGGCATTATCAGGACCCTCATTTTACAAATGGGAACAAATGGGGAGATCAAGTTATTTGACAGGGTCATATATCTAGTAAGTGTCTGAGTTTGAGTCTTCTATCTTCTTAATCACTTAATAGCCTTGGTATATCCATGAATGTAAACTTTCTAACTTCATCTAGCATTTTAAGCATCTAGCATCTATTCATTTCAAAATCTCTATGTTAAGTGTATTTGCCCACTAGAGTCAATAGAACATTCTGACAATTATTTCAAGGGCTAAATTATCAACTGAAAATCCCACTATGAATGTTTTATCTTCTGTAGTTTAATTGACTCAAATTCAATTAGAATTAATTCAACAAACATGGATTAAATTCTAGCCAAATGGCAGATACTATGTTAGGCACTATAGGATTTAAATTAATATCAAGCAACTACAAGTAATAATTTTATAGAATTTTTTTTAATAATCACTTGAAGTAGAAGGAATAAAAAGGAAATTGAAGTAAAAAATAAACCCTAATTATCTAACAAAATTAAAACCCCATGAGCAAGTTCTCCTGCCTCTCACCTCCACAGCATGTGATCTCAGAAAAAGAGAAAGAGAGGTGGGGCTACAGAAAATTTATATCATCATAGTCAGCATGTAATGTGAGGAGAGTGGGATGATGGGAGTTGTAGTTTTAGGGTACAGAAATTGATTAAACGGCCCTAAAGTTACAAAGAATTGTACAAATATAAGTTAGGGAGAGAGTGATTTCAGGGATTAGGTAAAAGAAGGGAATTTTGATATAAGCCCTGAAAGAAGATTCTGGGAAGGAGAGAGGAATTGTCAGAGTTTGACTGTTTTAACTGTCATTACTTCCTTATTGGATTTTCTCTGAAATGGAAGGAAGTTTGACTCTCTGCCTGAAATTCCAACAAACTAGAAGGAGGTTTTACTCTGAAAGATTTTCCCTAGATAACCATAATTTCATGGAGAAATTACTGACTAATTGGTATAGAATCTACTTTCAAGAGAGCCATTTTCTCTGAGTACAGAGATCATTTGACAATGATACACCTAAAATAATCCAAAAATTTTCATCTGGGACTTTGGGTTACTTAGTGCAGCCAAACCAAGACTTTTCCCTTTACTTTTTTGTTAATCATTAGTGACCAAATCAGGTTATAGTCAGATAGCATGTGAGGTTTTCTGTTTTTTTGTTTTTGTTTTATTTTCTTTTGTTTTAGATAAGAGCAGGGAGTCGTAATCAGGGCTCAGAGAAGAGACAGAAAGCCCTTCTTTTGCAGAAGACTAAGAAGTTGGGTAGAGCTTAGTATTTTTTTTGGTTTTGTTTTGTTCTTCCATTTGAATTAGTTTATTTAGTCACTTTAGAACATTATTCCTTGGTTAAAAGAATCACATTGTTTCCCTCCCTCCCTTCACCCACCCTTCCAACACCCAACACTCAATTTCATTGGGTATTATTTGTCTCCTTGATCAGAGCCTAATTCCATGTTATTGTTTCCACTAGTATATTCATTTGCAGTCTACATCCTCAAGCACATCCCTTCAACTCATGGATTCCAGCAGTTGTTTTTCTTTGGTGTTTTTACTCCCACAGTGTTTCCTCTGGATTTCAATAGTGGTTTTTCTCTTAGATTCCTTCAGGTTGTTCAGGATCACTGCATTGCCACTAACCAATACATTTGATTGTACCACAGTGTATCAATCTCTGTTTAGTGTTTTCCTGGTTCTGCTCCTCTCACTCTGCATCAATTCCTAGACATTGTTCCAGTCCCCATTGAATTCCTCCACTTTATTATTCCTTTGAGCAAAATAGTATTCCATCACCAATATATACCACAATTTGTTCAGCCATTTCCCCAATCAAAGGGCATCCCCTCCTTTTCCAGTTTTTTTTTTTTGCCACCACAAAGAGCACAGCTATGAATATTCTTCTACAAGTCTTTTTCCTTATTATCTCTTTGGGGTACAAACCCAGCAGTGCTTTGGCTAGATCAAAGGGCAGACAGTCTTTTATCACCCTTTGGGCAGAGTTCCAAATTACCCTCCACAATGGTTGGATCAATTCACAACTCCACCAGCAATGAATTAGTGTCCCTACTTTGCCACATCCCCTCCAGCATTCATTACTTTCCATAGCTGTCATGTTAGCCAATCTGCTAGGTGTGAGGTGATACCTCAGAGTTGTTTTGATTTGCATTTCTCTGATTATAAGAGATTTAGAACACTTTTTCATGTGCTTATTAATACTTTTGATTTATTTAACTGAAAATTGCCTATTAATGTCCCTTGCCCATTTATCAATTGGAGAATGGCTTGATTTTTTGTACAATTGGTTTAGCTCTTTATGAATTTGAGCAATTAGACCTTTGTCAGAGGTTTTTGTAATGAAGTTTCTCTCCCAATTTGTTGCTTCCCTCCTAATTTTGGATGCATTAGCTTTATACAAAAATTTTTAATTTGATGTAATCAAAATTATTAATTTACATTTTGTGATTTTTTTCTAGCTCTTGCTTGGTTTTAAAGTCTTTCCTTTCCTAAAGATCTGATAAGTATACTATTCTGTGTTTGTCTAATTTACTTATAGTTTTCTTCTTTAAATTCAGGTCATTCACCCATTCTGAGTTTATTGTGGTGTAGGGTATGAAATGTTGATCTAAACCTAATCTCTCCCATACTGTTTTCCAAGTTTCCCAGAAGTTTTTATTGAATAGTGGATTTTGGTCCCCAAAACTGGGAACATTGGGCATATCATAGACTGTATTGCTGAGATCATTTACCCCAAGTTTATTCCACTGATCCTCCTTTCTGTCTCTTAGCCAGTGCCAAATTGTTTTGATGACAACTGCTTTATAGTATAGTTTGAGATCTGGGACTGCAAATCCTCCTTCCTTTGAATTTTTTTTCATGATTTCCCTGGATATCCTTGATCTTTTGTTCTTCCAAATGAACTTTATTGTTTTTTTCCTAATTCAGTAAAAAAAGTTTTTTGGTAGTTCAAAGGGTATGGCACTAAATAAGTAAATTAATTTGGGTAGGATTGTCATTTTTATTAGGTTAGCTCTTCCCACCCATGAGCAATCAATGTTTTTCCAATTGTTTAGATCTAATTTTAATTGTGTGGAGAGAGATTTGTAGTAGTGTTCATATAGTTCCTGTGTTTGTTTTGGCAGATAGATTCCTAAGTATTTTATATTTTCTAGGGTGATTTTAAAGGGAATTTTGATTCTCTAAGATTCTTTAAGTAAACCATCATATTATCCGCAAAGAGAGATAGCTTAGTCTCCTCATTGCCAATTTAATACTTCCAATTTCCTTTTCTTCTCTAATTGCTATTGCTAGTGTTTCTAGTACAATTTTAAATAATAGAAGTGATAATGGGCATCCTTGTTTCACTCCTGATCTTATTGGGAAGGCTTCTAGTTTATCCCCATTGCAGACGATGTTTTCTGATGGTTTTAGATATATACTGTTTATTATTTTTTAGGAAAGGCGCTTCTATTCCTATACTTTATAGTGTTTTCAGTAGGAATGGGTGTTATATTTTATCAAAGGCTTTTTCTGCATCTATTGAGGTACCAGTGATCTTTGTCAGTTTGCTTATTAATATGGCCAATTATACAGATGGTTTTCCTAATATTGAACAATTCTTGCATTCCTGGTATGAATCCTACCTAGTCATAGTGAATAACCCTTGTGATTACTTGCTGGACACTTTTTGCTAGTATCATATTTAAGATTTTTGCATCTATATTCATTAAGGAGATTGATATATAGTTTTCTTTCTCTGTTTTTGACCTGCCTGGCTTTGGTATCAGAACCATGTTTGTGTTGTAAAAATAATTTGGTAGAACTCCTTCTTTGCTTATTCTGTCAAATAGTTTGTATAATATTGGTTTTACTTGTTCTTTAAAAGTTTGATAGAATTCATTTGTGAATCCATTTGGACCTGGGGATTCTTTCTTAGGGAGTTCTATGATGACTTGTTCAATTTCTTTTTCTGATATGGTTTTCTTTTATGTAATTTATTTCTTCCTCTGTTAGTCTAGGCATTTTATATTTTTTGTAAATATTCATCCGTATCACCTATATTGCTATATTTGTTGCCATATAATTGAGCATAATAATTTTTAATGATTGCCTTAATTTCCTCTTCATTAGAGGTAAGGTCTCCCTTTTCATCTTGGATACTGTCAATTTGATTTTCTTCTTTCCTTTTTTTAATTAGACTGACTAGTACTTTGTCTGTTTTATTTTTTTTTAAATACCAGCTTCTAGTCTTATTTATTAAGTCAATAGTTCTTTGACTTTCTATTTTATTAATTTCTCCTTTGATTTTTAGAATCTCTAATTTAGTTTTCATTTGAGGATTTTTAATTTGTTCACTCTTTAATTTTTTAAAATTTGCATGCCCAATTCATTGACCTCTGCCCTTCTAAATTTGTTAATATATGAACTCAAGGATATAAATTTTCCCCAGAGTACTGCTTTGGCTGCATCCCATATATTTTGAAAGGATGTTTCACCATTGTCATTTTCTTCAATGAATTTATTAATTGTTTCTACGATTTTTTTCTTTAACCAGTTTTGGAGAATCGTTTTGTTTAATTTCTAATTAATTTTTTATTTATTTCTCCATGTACCCTTAGTAATTATTATTTTCATTGAATTGTGGTCTAAGAAGGTTGCATTTATTATTTCTGCTCTTTTACACTTGTTTGCGATGTTTTTATGCCCTAGTACATGATCAGTCTTTGTGAATGTACCATGTGCTGCTGAAAAGGTGTATTCCTTTTTGTCCCTATTTATTTTTCTCCACATTTCTACTAACTCTAATTTTAACCTCTTTTTTTAGTTCTAGTTGTATATATATATACATACATATGCGTGTGTACTTATGCAAGCTTATATCAATATACCTATTTCTGCCTTGTCTTTCATCCTATACAGTTTGTCACTTTTCCTCTAAGAGTAATCCTTTTAGCTGCCGAGGTGATAACAATGGTTTTTAAGAGTTACCAATGATCTCTTTTTTTAGAGGGATACATAATATCTTTAACTTATTGAGTCTCTTTAAAAAGGGTTTTTTTTGTTGGTTTTGTTTTGTTTTTCTTTTCCCCCTCTTTTTTAATTATCTTTTTATGATTCTCTGTGCTTGGGCATCGAATTTTCTGTTCAGGTCTGGCCTTTTCTTTACAAATTCTTGGAATTATTCTATTTTGTTGAATGTCCATTCTTTTTCCTGTAAGAATATAGTCAGATATGCTGGGTAGTTGATTCTTGGTTGTAGACCAAGTTCCCTGGCTTTCCGGAATATCATATACCATGCTTTTTGGTCCTTCAGTGTTGATGCAGCCACATCCTATGTTATTCTCACTGTAGTTCTAAGGTATCTGAATGAGTTTTTCTTGGCAGCTTGTAATATCTTTTCTTTGGTCTGATAGTTCTTGAGGTTGGCTATAACATTTCTGGGTGTTGTCAGTTGGGGAATAAGAACAGAAGATGATCTGTAAATTCTTTCAATCTCCACTTTTCCCTCTTGTTCCAGAATATCGGGGCAGTTTTTCTGAATAATTTCCTGTAGTATTATGTCCAGGATTTTTCTTTTATCATGGTCTTCTGGTAGACCAATGATTCTTAAATTGTCTCTCCTTGAATAATTTTCTAAATCCTCTATTTTGTGAATGAAATGCTTCATATTTTTCTCAATTTTTTCATTCTTTTAATTTTGTTTCATAGTGTCCTGCTGCCTTGTGAGGTCACTTGATTCTAGTTGTTGTATTCTGGTTCTTAAAGACTGGATTTCATCAGTGGCTTTTTGGTCATCCTTCTTCTTCTGGTCTGATTTTCTTTGGATGTCACCTTTCATTCTCTTTATCTCTTCTCTTATCTCCTTTGCCTCATCTTTCATATTCTTTGCCTCATCTTTCTGCTTCTTTGCCTCATCTTTCATCTCCTTTGCCTCATTTTTAAGCTGGTTGATTTTGGCTTTCAAAACACTATTTTCTATTTCCAGATGACATCTTAGTTTTTAAATTCTTGTCCCAGTTGTCTTTAGCCTCTCTTAGTTGTGTTTTGAATTGCATTTTCAATTCTTCCAAAGCCTGTGTCCAATTCGCTGAGATTTCTGTTTCATTACTTGCACCCTCCTGTTTATTGTTTGTTCTCAGTTTGTTGCCTTTGCAGAAGCTGTCAATTATAATTTCTTTCTTCTTTTTCTGTTGTTTGCTCATATTTACCCCTTCTTTGCTCCCCGTACTTGTCTGTGCTCTTGCTCCTCTCATTTTGTTGGATTTGGGGTTTTCTGTCAGTCTCCCCTCTTGGAGCTTTGTCAGATTTCTCAGTGCAGTCTCTGGGGGAGGAGTATTGGAGTTTTCCCTTCCCTGTCCTCTGGAGGCTTTTGATTGGATTAAAGTCCAGCAGTCAATGTTGCAGCCTAGGTTTCCCTAAGTTCTGAAGACTTTTGATGGGATTAAGTTCAGCTGGGTTGGGCTAGGTGTCCTCCGAGACCAAAAACCACCTGGAAGGATGTAGCAGTATGGAAGATCTCCTTGGCTGTGACCAGGCTTCCAGTTCCCTCTCTAGCTTCTTCCCCACCATCTGTGCTTGATGCTCCGAGCTTGGCACTGCCTTGCCCTCAAGGTACACCCTCCAGACCAGTGCTTTGCCCTCCCAGAGGCTCCCGCTACTGCTGGAGGCTCAGTGCTCTATGTGAGGGAGGAGGGATTTGTCCTGAGACCTTCCTTCTGCCTTCCCCTGAAACCCAAGTGTTCTCAGATTCTGTCCTTTGGGGGGGGGGGTCTTACCTTTTGAATTGAGTCCAGCAGGAAGGTTCCTTGGCTCTGTCTTGTTGTTGGATTTGATTTTCAGTCCCCTAGGAGCATTCAATTTGTGATGGGTAAGGAAGGGTTTTCAGAGGTCTGAACTTCTGCTCCTTCTATGTGGCCATCTTGACTCTGCCTCCTGGAGCTTATATTTTAAGAATGTTAGGCTCTTATCTACCAGTTTCCCTAACTCCCTTTATAAATAAACTTTTTTTTAAGCCAAGGGTTTTGTGTTTACTGGCCCTGGGACATTTCTAGGTGGGTTGTACCATCTTAAATCCCTCTAGGACAATTCCTTATTATAGAATGAAGCAAAATGGCTCCTGCCTTGAAGGTTTTTGCCTTCTAATTGGAACAATCACAGCTTTTCCTACATTTATTATTTTGGAGGCCTACTTCTAAATAGAAAAATGCTGAAGTCTATGAATAAAGGGACCACATTCAAAGATTTCACATATTCAGTAGATATTGGTTTCTCTCCAGAATTACTTTTTTGAATGAATGACAAATGAGGAAAGGGTATCCTACACAACTATTTATTTCTTTCATAATTCTCAGTCCTTATACAAAGTAACTAAATTAAGAGAGAACAGAAGGAAAAACCAGAAAAAATATTAGAAATGTCTTTGTAGAGAAAATCCTATATTTAAGTCCTCAGGAATTGATTTCTTGACTCAACGAAAAAGCGTGGAAACCAAGTGGATTTATATGCAACTTATTCATGAAAGTTGGCAAAAAGGACAGAGAATATGAGATTTTGTAAAAATTGATTTATATATATATATTTCCTTTTAGAAAAGGAGAAAGAATGGGAAGAGCCCCTTATATTTTGTTGATTATCTCTTAGATTCAAGACTGTTAATTGTTTGAAAGATCGAAAAAAAAAATCATTGAGTGAATAGATACCTATTGATTGTAATGACATAGTTTGCCATATTTTGGGAACCTGAATCTAGCTAAAGAAACATAAGAATTAAGATATTTAAATCATTATCAATCTTAATGGCATCTTTGTTCTTTTCTTTATTGCTATTTACTACCCTAAACTTTAGAACTTTACAGGAGAAAAAAAAAGTATGACTACTCCAACCAGAAAGCAGATCAGCACTCATATGTGATGAATAACAAATGTGAAAGGTCATCAATGGGTTAAGTGACTTGCCCAGGGTCACACAGTTGGAGAATGTCTGAGGCCAGATTTGAACCTAGAATCACCTGTCAGTTAAAGTTTACTAAGAGACAAAATTAATAAGAATCAACACCTCAATTTGCATTTATAGGTCACTCCTCGGACACTAGTACAAGAAAATAGGCCAGGCAGCAGCTATTGCAATTGAAGGAAGTGTGTTCGTATTTATTTCTTCTTCAAATTTCTTGCTAATTTTGATCTTTGCTCAAACCAGTCAATTATGTGAATGAACACAGACATCTCATTCTGAAAAGTCTTCCACGAGGGTTAATGGTCATTGTATATCCATTATGATATAATCCATTTATTTTTGTATGTTTTTATGTGCTTACCATTCCTAATATGTCTTGAGGAAATTATTCTTCTTAAGCATGAAGCTTCTGAATAATCAATAGGATTTTGGTCTCCTCCACGTATTCATAAAATAATATATCTTTCTTTTTATTATTATTTTAAAATTTTTGGTGGCTGCTTTTTTACATCATTATGGTTGTCCTAAGTACCTATACCCTTCCCTCTTTCAGAGATCCATCTAATAAAAGAAATCGTATTTTTAAGAGAAAAAATATCATTTTGACTAATGATGAATGGAAAAAAAATTAAGAAAATGTGTAATGTTCAACATCTGTGAACCTTTCACCTCTGTGAGGGGTATTATAAGTAAACACAACTATCTCTTCATTTGAGTCCTACCTGATCTTAATAATTTCATTATATTAAATTTTTATTGTCATTTGGTTGTTCTTTCCAGTAACACTGTTATAATTACTATATATATATATATATATAGTTTCCTTGATTCTGCTTAATTCAGTCTCATAATATGATATAGAACTTCCCATGCTTCTCTGAATTCAGCACACATATCACTTCTTATATCAGAAAAATATTATTCCATTCATACACCATAACTTGTTTACCCATACCCCAATTGACAGGAATTTAATTTATTTTCAATTCTTACTCATCATGAAAAGTGCTGCTATGAATAAGTATTTTTGAGTAAGAGGAGACATTCTCCTTATTTTTTATTTGTTTTTATTTTGATAAATTTCCACATAAGTTTTTCAAAGTCATTTGATCTATATTATCTCACTCCCTATTTCCTTCCCCTTCCCAAAGCTAACAAACAATTTGATCTGGATTACACATGCATTATCATACAAAATATATCTCCATATTATTCATTTTATAAGGAAATAATCTTATACAACAAAAATCCCAAAACATATATCTAAAATAAACAAGTGGTAAATCATATGTTTTCACCTTCATTTCTAATCTAAGAGTTCTTCTTTAGGAGGGGGATAACATTCTTTTTCATGAGTCCTCAAAATTGTGCTATATCATTGTATTGCTGTTAGTAGCAAAGTCTATTATGTTTCATCATTCCACAATATTGCAGTTACTATATATAATGATCTCCTGGTTCTGCTTATTTCACTCTGTGCCAGTTCACATATATCTTTCCATTTCTTTTTGAAGTCATTCTATTAATTATTCCTTATTGCATAATACTATTTTATCACCATCATATACCACAATTTGATCAGCCATTCCTCAATTGGGGGACATCCTTTAGTTTCTTTTTTTAAATGTTATTTATTTATTTAGAATATTTTTTACATGGCTACATGATTCATGATTTTCCCACCCCTCTTCCTTTTCCATTCTTGGATCTGACAAGCAATTCCATTGGGTTATACATATATCATTGTTCGAAACTTATTTCCATATTACTCATAATTGCAATAGAGTGAACTTTTAATGCTAACCCCCCCATCAAACAACATGATTGAACATGTGTTTTTCTTCTTCTATATTTCTACTCCCACAGTTCTTTCTCTAGATGTAGATAGCTTTCTTTCTCAAAAGGTCCTTAATATTTCCCTGGATCATTGCATTGCTACTAGTAGAAAATACTATTACCTTTGATTGTACCACAGTGTTTCAATTTCTATATACAATGTTCTCCTGGTTCTGGCTCATTTTGCTCTGCATCAATTCCTGGAGGTCTTTCTGGTTCACATGGAATTCCTCCTGTTCATCATTCCTTTCAGCACATTAGTATTCATCACCATCGGATACTGTGGAAATGTAAGGAATAAGGGATAGAGAAAAAGTATGGATTGACATTAAATGGAAAGGAGGAAAATTTAAACACAAACCCTAGGAGAAGATACTGAAAGGAGAAAAGGATCTTGGGAGTTTTTACTGGCATTAACTGTCATTCCTGATATAGTTTTCTACTGAGCTAGTAAGGAGGAACTTTGCTCTGGCATTCCCTGGGAAAACATAGTCTTGCAGAAAGATTAGGATATTGCTGGGTTGGAGCACTGCTTTGGAGGAGACCTGCCTTTTCCTGAAGTATAGAGACCACCTGTCTGAGATCAACTGGTCAGAGATCCACTTGGTTAAGGTAAATAAACCCAAGGGTTTTGGTCACCTAGGACTCTGTGTCTATTTAGGAAATGACCCCAGGCTTTAGGTAAGGATTCAGTATATCCATCAGTTCTCTCTCATTAACCCTTTTAGAGATAATCCATACTAACAAGTATAAGTAGGATAGTCAGATAGGTTTTGGATCTTAGATAAGAGCAGGGAATTGGTAAGCAGGGCCCATGGAAGAAAAAGGGCTCTCCTTTGCAGGAAGCATAGAAGCTAGGTGAAGTCTAGATTTTAGTAGTGCTACTAGTTTCCCTTATTCCAACTATCAAATAAACTTGTTTTTCTATAGCCCACATGCTTTTGTATTTTACGTGCACAGGGAAGGTCCTTAGGTGAGTGTTTTTCACCCTTAATTGTGAATTTCAAAACTATTCCATCCTAATCAGACCATTCTTTAGAAGATCTAATTCATCTATTCCCTGATCAATAACAATGGATGCTTGGAATAACAGAATCAGGTCTTGGAAAACCCACATTCTCCACTCTACTCAGTTGGACAAGATTTTGAAAGGTCTGCATCAAACTCAAGATTTAATTATCTGAGGAGATGGTCTTCAACAGACATGTGAAAAGAAAGGACAGACCTCTGGGCCATCCTAAATCAAGCTAAGTCCTCATTGGTAGAGATGAGATGCAGAAAAGTGATATAAATAATCCATATAAGGCACATCCATTTTCTGCCTCTTTCTCTTTCCCTGGAGAGACGACTCTGGCTGGCAGCACATTAAGCGTTCTGACATCATAGAGTGTTGGATGGTAAGTTTGCCCTGGAGCTGATTTCAGGTTTGGGCATCTTAGCTTAGCCTCTTTTGAGGTCAAGCTGATTCTTTCCTCCTTCATACTCAAACCCTTACTTTCTAGATCTCCTATCTTCCTACCCGGCATTAGCCCCTTCTTTCCTCCTTCTTCTTAAAATATTCTCTACTATATCAATTAAATCACCATAAAATTTGGCAGCTGACTTGTATGTTTTATTATTTGGGATTCACCCTTTACACCATCCATCTGTGCCTTCCCATCAATCCACCTCCTCTTGGTGCCCCATTTTCTTTCAATACTACAATTTGTCCAGCCATTCCCCAATTTATGGGCACTCCTTCAATTTCCAATTTTTTGCCACCACAAGGAGCATGGCTATAAATATTTTTGTGCAAATATTTTTCCTTATTATCTCTTTGGGGCACAAACCCAGCAGAATTCTAAATTTCCCTCCAGAATGATTGGATCAATTCATAACTCCACCAGTAGTGTCTTAGTGTCCCAATTTTGTGACATTCCCTCCAACATTTATTATTTTCCTTTGCTGTCATATTGGCCAATCTGCTAGGTGTGAGGTCAGAGTTGTTTTGATTTACATTTCTCTAATGATGAGGGATTTAGAACACTTTTTCATGTACTTATTGATAGTTTTGATTTCTTCATTGAAAACTGCATTTTCATAGTCCTTCACCATTTGTTAATTGAGGAATGGCTTGATTTTTTGGTAAATTTTACTTTTCCTCATATATTTGGGAAATTAAACTTTTGTCAGAGAGTTTCATTATAAATTTTTCTAAGTTTGTTGCTTTCCTTCTAATTATGGTTTCATTGTTTTTGTTTGTACAAAACTTTTTGAATTTTATGTAATTAAAATCATTAATTTTACATTTTATAATGTTCTCTGTCTCTTGTTTGATCTTATCTTCCTTCCTTTCCCATAGATCTGACAGGTATACTATTCTATGTTCATCTAATTTGTTTCTGATTTCATTCTTTGTGCTTAGGTCATTTACCCATTTTGTCTGGTATTCTTAGAAATTTGACTTATGTCTTTATCTATTTGATAAATGAGACCTTTATCAGAAAAATGTGTTATAATTTTTCCCCAGATGGATGTTTCCCTTCTAATTTTTGTTGCATTGGTTTTGTATGATTTTTTTGTTTAATATAATCAAAGTTATTTATTTTACATTTGGTAATACTCTCTATCTCTCCTTTGATCATAAATCCTTCCCTTCTTCATAGATTTGAAAAATAAAATTTCTGTTTCCTTAATTTTCTTACAATATTACTCTTTATATTTAATTCATATACACATTTTGATCTTATATTAAAATAGAGTGTGAGATATTGATCTAAACCTAATTCTGGCATACTGTTTTCCAATTTTCTCAGATGTTTTTCTCAAATAGTAAGTAGTAAGCTACAAGCTGGGATCTTTGACTTCATCAGATACTAGATGGCTGAGGTCATTTACCCCAAAACTATTCTATTGATTGTTCTTTCTATTTCTTAACCAGAAGCAAGATTGTTTTGATGATTGCTGCCTTATAATACAACTTAAGCTCTAGAACTACTAGGCCACTATTCTTCACATCCCCCCCACCTTTATTCCCTTGATATTCTTGATCTTTTATTATTCTAGATGAATTTGGTTGTTTTTTTTTCTAGTTCTATGAAATAATTTTTATGTTTTTTGATTGGCTTGGCATTGAATAAATGAATTATTTTAGGTAGGATTGCTCTTTTTATTATATTAGCTCAGCCTACCCATGAGCAATGAACATTTTTCCAACTGCTGAAATCTAACTTTATTTGAGTGAATGGTGTTTTGTAATTGTGTTCCTATAATTCCCTTGTTTGTCTTGAAAAGTAGATTCCCAAGTACATATTGTTTTGGGTGGAATTTCTCTTTCTAAAACTTACTGCTGGGACTCATTGAAAATATATAGAAATGCTGATAATTTGTATGGTGTTATTTTGTATCCTACCACCTTTCTAAAGGTATTAATTATTTCAACCAGTATTTAAGTAGATTTTCTAGGAGTGTGTACTATCATATCATCCTCAAAGAGTGATAATTGATTTTCTTCATTGCCATCTTCAAATTCTTCAATTTATTTTTCTTCTCTACTACATCTACTACATCTTCTCTACTACATCTGCTACATGTTGCACTTCTAGTAAAATATTAAATAATAGTGATGATAATGGACATCTTTGCTTTTCTCCTGACCTCTTTGGAAAGGCTTCTTACTTTTCCCCATTGTAGATGATACTTGTTTCATAGTTTTAGAGGGATAGCACTAATTATTTTAAAGAATGCCCTTTTATTCCTATGCTCTCTAGTGTTTCCAATAGGAATGGATTTTCTATTTTTCAAAGGCTTTTTCTGCATCTATTGAGGTAATCATTTGATTTCAGCTAGTTTGTTTATTGATATGGTCAATTATACCAATAGTTTTCCTAACATTAACACAGCTTTGCATTTCTGGTATAAATCATACCTGGTCATTGTAAATAATCCTTTTGATACATTTCTGTAGTCTCTTTGCTATTATTTAATTAAGATTTTTGCATCTATTTTCATTAAAGATTTTTTCTGTAATATATATTATTTTTCTTGTAATTTTTTTTTCTGTTTTGGATCTTCCTGGTTTAAATGTCAGAACCATATTTGTGTCATAAAATGAATGTGGTAGGACTCCATCTTTACTTATTTTGCCAAATAGTTTTAACAATATTGGGATTATGTGTTTTTTAAATATTTAATAGAATTCACTGGTGAATCCATTTGGCCCTGAGGGATTTTTTTCTTGGGGAGTTCATTGGAGGCTTGTTCAATTTCTTTTCCTGAGATAGGAGTATTTATGTATTCTATTTTCTCTTTTGTTAATATAGGCTCTTTTGTAAATATGCATCTATTTTACCTAGATTGTCAGATTTAATGTCATTTTTTGTACTGATAATTAAATTAAATGCTTTCTTTTTTAAAATCAAATTAACCAACACTCTAATTTTCATTGAACCAGGTCCTAGTCTTATATATTAGTTTAAAGGTTCTTTTATTTTCAATTTTTTTTAATTTCTCCTTTGATTTTTAAGATTCCCAATTTAGTTTTTAATAAAGGATTTAATTTTTTCTCCAATTTTTTAGTTGAATGCTCATTCATGGATCTGCTTTTCCTCTATTTTATTGATATAAATGTTCAGGGATATAAATTTCCCCTGAGTAATACTTTGGCTGTATCACATAAATATTGATATGTTGTCTCCCTATTGTCATTGTCTTTAATGGTATCAGTGATTATTTGTCCCTATGATTTGTTCTTTGAACAACCAATTTTGAAGAATTAGATTATTTAGTTTCTTATTAATTTTTAATTTTCCTTTCCACCTAGCAGTTGATTATAATTTTTATTGCATCATGATCTGAAATTTTTTTTAAATTTATTTCTGCTTTTGTGCATTTGGTTGTAAAATTGTTATGCCTTGGTGCAGTGATAGTGAACTTTTTAGAAACACACTGCCAGACTGCCCCTTCACCATTCCCTAGACCAAGTGCCATGCCTGTCCCCTCCCAGAGACCAAGTGCCATGCCCTTCCCTACTACCACATGCTAGGTGTGTCCCAACCATCCCCCACTAACCATACACAGGGGAGGGAGGATTGTTCCCATTAGGCTGCTGGAAGGAGGATGGGTGAAGTGAGGAATATCCTCAGTTAGTATAGAGAATTACTTTGCCCTGAGGCTAGGTCTTGGCTAGGTTGAAAGGGTGATGTTAGAGCAGTGATGGTGAACCTTTTAGACATAGCATGCCATGCCCTACTCCCCAGAGACCACATGCTGTGCCTTATCCCCCCCTCCACCAAATCTTGGGCCTGCCCCACGCTCCCCTCAAGTTCTACCACCTGTGAACTGACTACCTTAACCCCTATGTGCTCCCACTGGGCTGATGTCATAAGGCACAATAGAGAGAGGGAAGGGAGCAGCTCTTCTTGAGTCCTTTCTATGAAGAAACTCTGGGGGAAGAGGGGAGTGTGCATACCCACAGAGAGAGCTCTGTATGCCATCCTTGGTATGTATGTCATAGGTTAGCCATACCTGGCTTAGAGTTATGGATTTCCAGGCTTCACTATGAGATAGTGCCAGGATATGGAATTTCAAAGACTATGTCTGGGTGTGTAGTATACTGTTTTTTGCTGTAGCCAGGGACCTAGGACCCCAAAGTTGGCCTATGCTCAGTTTCAGTACCTGGCTTAGTAGGTGGGAAGGTAGTAGGCCAGTACTCCTCTGTGTTCAATTTTGTTTCCTATTCCCCCTTATCCTGTGAAAATTGACTCTCTCTGCCTACCTTTCAAATTGCATTCATTAGAATAGATACCAGTAGATAAACAAGTATAATTTCAGAAGGAATTGGAAAGACCTATATGAACTGATCCAAGGTGAAATAAGGAGAACCAGGAAAATATTGTATATAGTAAAAGCAATATTGTACAAAGATCAATTATGAAAGACTGAACTACTCTCAGGAATGCAATGATCAGGAAAATCCTGAGAGGCTTAAGAAAAAAAAAATGTTTTCTACCTCCAGAGAAAGAATTGTTGGGTGTCAGAAAGCACATCAAAGCATATGATTTTTCATTTTAGTTTATGTGGGTTTTTGTTTGGGGGTTTTGGTTCTATGTGATTATTCCCTTATAAAAATGAACAATGTTGTGAATGATGATACATATATCTCAGATCAAATTGCTTGCCAACTCTAGAAATAGACCAGAAAGGGAGGAAGGAAGACAATTTGGCTCTTATAACTTTGGAAAACTTATGTGGAAATTTATTACATATAATTGGTAAATAAAATATCTTTATAATAAAAAATAAACCAAGAATACATAAAGTATCTGCAAGAGGTATATAATCTATTTTTATTTTATTTTTTTCTAGACTATGAAACTTAATATTAAGGTGCTGTTTCCAGTTAGAATGTATTGTCAAATATGGTGTGAATTTTAGTCTGTCTAATTTCTGTCAGATTGCTTTCCACTATTACCTGGAATTTTATCAAATAGGATATGTTTTCCAGGTAATTTATCTTTTCATCTTTATTAAACAATGCATTATTGAGTCATAGTTTATTTTTTTAAAGCAAGTTAAGTATTGTTTTATATTTATATTTTTTCCTATGAACCAGTCCTAGTTTTATCTATTAGTTCATTAAAAAATAAATTTTATTAATCTCTCCTTTAATTTTCAGGATTTCTATTTTGGTGATGATTAAATATTTTAAATTTATTCTTTTTCTTATTCTTTTTTTTAATTGCATGGTCACTTCATTGATCTGTAATATCCCTTTTCGTAATTAGTATAAAGAATTACAGATAATCACATTTCTTTTACATACTGAATTCTGTTATTTACAATGTTCTTATCCAGTGTGTTTCAATCTTTCTATTTTTTAACCAATACCAGATAAAAATAATAGTTTTCAACCTATTTTATCATCTTTCCCTTTATTTGTCTCCTTACTTGAAATCACAAATGATGAAGCAGTGTGATGACTTGGCAGAATTTCTTTTACTTTTTCTTTCTCTGCAACAAATACTAAAAGCGGCAGTTAGTTTTGTGATGTGAAAATGTGGAGGTAATCTGTTTTCTTATTCTCCCCATGAGCACTACATGTTTAAATGAATTTGTATCCCTTTGAGTTATTGTTAATTTTGATTTTGGCAACATATGAAACCATCTCTTACATTCCCTTTTTTCTTTCTTTCTCCAAGGAGAAAGTGCAATCTTTCCATTCAATTAAAAAAAATACACACACATATATACATATATATATATATACATATGTTTTATGGTTTTTAGTGACAATTTTAATATTATTGTCATTTTTTCAAGATTTATACAATTTATTTGGTATTGGATAGTAAGCTTTCCACATTTGAATGTATGACAGTTAAATAAATATTTGTATACCACCAAAAATTATATGCCATTCTCAGTTTCATAACCCTTTCCTATCCTTGACAAATGAGTATTAGATAGAATTATAAGATACTAAGAGCTATTTTATATTTTTGATCTTTTTCATGAATGGTCATGTCCAAGGAACTCATCACTTATTGATCTTTATAGCTATAAGATATGTTAATAGAACTGTGGTATCCAAACGAGTGATATAAAATTCTCAATGTATAGAATCCATTCAACTAAGCCACATCTACAGTAATATATTTAATTCCACATACTATTCTGTAAATTTGTTTTAATTTTTTTTCATTTGATAAGAATTTATTTTTTCTCCTTGCCAATCCTGTCAGAACTAATAGAGAGGTAATAAAGAGAAATAAAAACCTTAGAACAAATATGCATAGATAGGCAAGACAAATCCTCAGAATGATCATTTCCAAAATATATGTATTCTCAAAAAAGAGAAATGAACATTTTAAAATAGGGTCAAGAGGGAGGTTAGTCCAGAGGCCATGCTCAAGAACTTATATACCTGAGGAAATTTATTTTGGAAAAGAGAATTATGGGATGACATTAACACTCACTTTATATGTTGTAGTGACTATGATGTGAAAGTACTTGGACTCTCCTTTTTTGCTTCCTTGTGATCCAATTTCAGTGAATAGAGTGTGCAGATTCAGATTGAATAGAAGGAATAATTTATTAAAATTTAGATCTTTGAAACTCCAGTGAATATGAGTGATATATGTGATATTTTTATGAAGAATCAATGAAGCAAAGGTTTTTTTTTCCTTTCTAACAACTAACACTTTCCAAAAGTGAAGTAGAATGCCTCATTTCCTATTTCTCTAATTCTTAAAAAAAAAAAAAGGAGGTTGTATGACCTTTTTGTCAGAGAAGTTATAAAGAAGATCACTATTCAGGTAAGCATGGGGCTAAATGGCCTTTCTTTTCTCTTCCAACTGTGAGATGTTGTCTTTGTATTGTTAGCAATATGCAGTGTTATTGTTTCTGATGGCAGGCTTTAAATTCTTTTAATTTCATTCTCTACAGCATTTAATCCTAGAATTCAAAAGGAAGGTTTTTCTTATGTTTATTTAATATTAACTTTTAATTTAAGTCCCTGCCTTTCTGAAACCCTTAAGTCTAGATATAAAGGATAAGTTTCGCTCTAAATCATTTTTTATATGGACTAGTAAAATTTTATACATATTCAAGCTGGGATACATTAGATAATTTTAGTCACATTCTCCAACTTAATAATTAAGAAAATAAGACAATAATCAAGTGATTTGTGATTTTCCCAAGGCCTGATAGCTAATTAATAGCAAATCCAGAGCAAGAAAACCAGTGTCCTGGCTCCCTGTCAAGGTAACATATTGTTGAGGACAGACCACTGGACTTGCAGTCAGGAAGATTTTTAAATCAATTTATTTTATTTCAGGTCTTTAAAAAAATAAATATGATAATATAGCAAACATACAAATATAAATAAAACATAACAAATTCTATATATAATATTGTTTATCCAATTATTTTCCATTTTTTTTGCCTCTCCAGGTGCTAGACTAAGAATCTACCATGTTCTAATCAAATCTGTGTTGTCATTTTTATGCTTCACTGATTAGTTGATGTAATTAGCAAAATAAAGTAGATTTCCTTAGAGATCTGAATTCAAGTTTGAGACTTAATGCTTATAAGATTGTATGACCCTAAAAAAGTCACCTAATTTATCAGATTCCATACCTGTAAAATGTGGATAATAATACCAACTATTTTCCAGGATTGTTGAGAGGACAAAATGAGATAATAATTTTAAAATTCCTAGTACAAAGACTGCCTCATACTAAATAATTTATAAGTGTTAGCTAATATTATTATTATTACCTAGGATTTTTAAAAAATGTTAAAATGGTAACCTTAATTAGTAAGAGTGTTTCTATTTGATTAAAGAAGGAATATTAGATATAGAATTTCTTTCAGAATTTCATGCAATTTTCATTAAGAAAGAGACCCTAATTAATAACTTTTAGGTCAAATTTACTTAGGCCATTAGGATATTTGAAAGGCTACTATTCCTCAGTATACACTCAAGGTGAAGAAAGAATTAATGCCTTGAGAAGGCATATTTCATTTATACTAACTTGCCTTAAATATGAACTCCTATATATCCTTATACATTAACTGAAAAATGCCATCATTTGAAAGATTCTAACTTTTTATGATATTTCTAATTTAGTATATTTCTAACAGCCTTTAGCTCCAGTGGCCATGCAATGAAATAAAATAGAAAGATATCACTAACCTTTTAATGACAGCTTCATGGGAGAAGAATGAGGGCAATTGGGGGTTATTTTCCTGTACAAAACTTTCTCAGCATTGATTTAAAGGCATAGAGAGTAAGTAGCAAATTTTCAGTATGCAACATTTGCGTTTTATATGTACCAATGTATTTCAGAAAAGGCTCATTCCTAAACTACTTTCAAATTTTTAAAGATTTCAAAATTTTCAATTTACCTTAATTTTTCTCATTTTAAATAAAAAATTCCAGGATTTTTTCATGTCTATTATAGTTACAGAAATTGAAAACATAAATGAAATACTTCAAAACCATGAATTTAAAATTACAAGTCCTGGATTCAAACCCTACTCTAGCATTTATGACCCATGTAACCTTGGACAAAGAGTTAAATATTTTTGGACATCAATATCTTTATCAGCAAAATGAGGCCATTCAACTGGATAGTACTGAAGTCTCTTCCAATTCCAAATCTGTAATCCTTATTTATTTGCACATCAATTTTTGTAGCTTAGAGATATCTTGGCTTCAGGAAATCTCCAACATGCTTGGGTATTTAATGAAAGAGAATATATACACAAATGATTCAGCTAAAAAACAAACAAACAAACACATACTCACTGTTTTACAAATTGATACAAGCTTTGCTTTGCTTTCCTGATCATGGAAATCTTTAAAATGTCATTAGCTATCTTGTCCTTAATAAACATTTAAAGTATATCACTTAAGAAAATGGGGGGAAGTAAAATATGTTATAATATACATCATATTGGATATACATTCAGGATGTGTATCTTCATGCTTTCAGATAAATCTTACATCTTGAATCCTTACATTTTGACAATGTAAACAACACACACACATGCACATGCCCACATATGCATTCATATATGCCTCTATGTATGTATATACAAACTTTTTTCTGGAAGTCATAACCAAGTTTCCAAATCAAATCTTTAGTTATTTCCATTAAGATGAAATTTTCCATACTCCTGTTTGATTATCTCAAAATAAAGCAGCATAAAAGAATAAAGGATACATGTCTAGAGACAAAGAGCTTGTTAAAGTAATTAGGATCAATTTCTTTAGGAGTTTTACATTCTGGAAACAGCAAGATTCATGTCAATAACTTAAAAATCAAGCACAAGAACTATATACAATATGGAGGAAGTAAATATTAAAGTAACAGGACTGGAGAGACAGAAGAAAGCCCAGACCCATAAAACATGCATAAAAAAACAACAACAACAACAAAAAACAAGATGGAGTTGAATTTGAAGATATAGTGGTCACTCAGTTCAAATCTGATTCACAATTTCTCTGGCTCCACTTATCAGAATCCCTACTTCATTGATGACTTTTGGAAATCATTTTCACAAAACTTTTCTCTACTTTCTCTCTCTGCTTCAAACATTTTTTTTAATTGCCTAATCAACTTCAGCAGTATTTTTTAGTAACCTATGCTCACCTTATCTAAAGCAAGGAATATATATCTATACATAGATATATGCATATATATACATTTATATAATTTTACTTGAATCCTCTGTCCTACTTTAAATACATTTCTACACAACTACAAAAATAAGATAATGTTGTGAAAATTTTCTTAATAATACACATTTGGTTATGTTTACATTTATGTTATATTGAGCAGTCATGGTTGTAGTGAAACATTTTGAGAATTTAAATAAGAGATTATTTACTTGGCTTGAATTTTCAAAATATTATAATTATGCATTAAATATGTGTTTGGAACTATTACCTGTTAGTACTATCTTCTAAAATTACAATCACAGCTTTCTCAAACAGGGAAAATAATACTTAATTAAAAAGAGTAGCACAGATCTTACTGAATCCTGAAACCTAAGGACAGTACCTGTATACTTGTAATTTGATTGATATACTAAACTACCAGGTAAAGAAAATGCTTTTGCCAATGCAAATTCATACCTTTCCTATACCTTAAATTAGAGGCTGTTAATCTAGGGACCCTGGACCCAAAAGTGGTCAGTTGTTAGATATCAGTGCATCTTGACTGAAATATACACACACACATATAGTGGTATATAGTTATGTGTGGATGTATATGTGTGTAGATGTATGTAGAAAGAGATTTCTTAAAAAAAAACCTTTAAATTCTATCTTACTATCAATTCTGAGACATAAGAGTGGCAAGGTTTAGCTAATCAGGGTTAACTAATTTACCTAGGGTCACATTGCTAGGAAGTATCTAAGGTTAGATTTAAACACAGGTCCTCCCAATTCCAAATGTGGTGCTCTATCCCCTGCAACACCTAGCTCCATTTAAACAGATATTATCTCTCTGATTTGCTCTTTAATTTTTTAAAAATTATTTATTTTTTAGAATATTTTTCCATGGCTACATGATTCATGATTTTTCATACTCCTCTTCTTTCCCCCCTCCTGGATCTGACAAGTAATTCCGCTGAATAATATATGTATTATTGTTTGAAACCAATTTCCATGTTATTCATATTTGCAATAGAATGATATTTTAACTCCAAAACCCCAATCATATCCCCATCAAACCACATGATTGAACACATGTTTTACTTCTGAATTTTTACTCCCACAGATATTTCGCTGTATGTGGACAGGGTTCTTTCTCAAAAGTTTGTCTGGATTGTCATGGATCATTGCATTGATACTAGTAGAAAAATTTGCTACATTTGATTGTGTCACAATGATTCAGTTTTGGTGTATGATGTTCTCCGGTTCAACTCATTTCACTCTACATCAGTTGCTGGAGGTCTTTCCAGTTCACATAGAAATCCTCCAGTTAGTCATTCCTTTCAGCACATTAATATTTCATCACCAACACATACAAAAATTTGTTCTGCCATTCCCCAATCAATAGACAATCCCTCATTTTCCATGTTTTGCTAGCACAGAGAACATTCCTATAAATATTTTTGTGCAAGTATTTTTCCTTATTATATCTTTGGGGTACAAACCCAGCAGTGGTATTGCTGGTTCAAACTGCAGGCACTCTTTTAAGAGCCTTTGGGCATAATTCCAAATTGCCTTCCAGAATGGTTGAATTAATTCACAATTCCACCAGCAGTGTATTAGTGTCCCAATTTTGCCATATGCCTTCCAACATTTATTAATTTCATTTGCTGTTATATTAACCAATCTGCTAGGTGTGAGGTGTTACTTCATCATTGTTTTGATTTGCATTTCTCTAATCAGAAGGGATTTAGAACACTTTTCCATGTGCGTATTGATAGTTTTGATTTCAACTGAAAACAGCCTATTCATATCCCTTGATGATTTGTTGATTGGGGAATGGCTTGATTTTTTCATAAATTTTATCTAGTTCCTTATATGTCTGGGAAATTAAATCTTTGTCAGAGAATTTTCTTATAATTCCCCCCCCACACACACACACACACAGTTTATTGCTTTCCTTCTAATTTTGGCTTTATTGGTTTTGTTTGCACAAAATCTTTTTTTTAATTTGATACAATCAGTCATTCATATTATATTTTGTCAGGTTCTCTATCTCTTGGTTGATCTTAAATTCCTTCCTTTACCACATATCTGATAGGTATACTATTCTATGTTCACCTAATTCATTTATAATTTAACTCTTTACATTTAAGTCATTTACCCATTTTGAATTTATCTTGGTATAGGGTGTGAGATATTGATCTAAATCTGATTTTTCCCATACTGTTTTCCAATTTTCCCAGAAGCTTTTGTGCTCTCTATTTTCACTTCAGTTAATACTTACCATTTGTTTTATTATTTTGAAAATAGTTTTCTGAAGAATCCATAGGCTTCTCAGACCACCTAAGGTGTTCCTGATCCAAAAAAATGTTTAAGAATTACTGTTTTAGGGGGCAGCTGGGTGGCTCAGTGGATTGAGAGTCAGACCTAGAGATGGGAGGTCCTAGGTTCAAATCTGGCCTCAGACACTGCCCAGCTGAATGACCCTGGGCAAGTTACTTAACCCCCATTGCCTAGCCCTTACCACGCTTCTGTATTGGAGACAATGCACAGTATTGACTCCAAGATAGAAGGTAAGGGTTTAAAAAAACAAACAAAAAAAAAAGATTTCCTGTCTTAGAAAGAACACTGAGAAGTTGTGATTCACCCCCAGACAGTATATCAGAGAAATATAGGAATTTACCTCTATCTAGTTTTGAGATCAGCAATCTATGCCTAGCACCTAAGTTAGAGCACTCTCAGAACACCTGATGAGAGTGAATGATGTTTGTTTCCTGAACCTAGTGATTTTCATACTGACTACTGTAAGGATGCTATTAGAAAATAAGTATTGCTTTATTTAAGGATAAAAGGTAGAGTACTGAATTGAGAAAGAATTGGAGTTTGAAACAAAGCTGAGAGGGCATGTTGATTTCACATGTTGACAGTTATAACCATTTTTCTGTGTCAATTACTCTCTGGCAGTTGGGAGTTAGTCTCTGGTAATTGGCAGAAACAAACACTCAGGGACTCTCCCTCAGGGTTGGAGGAGGTAATATCTTTGCCTCTCTCTCTTTCTAAGGGAAAGACCTGAAGGAGCTTAGTGTTTTCCTTTCCCAACTTGGGAAACACTATTGATTATCTATTGCAGATTTTATAGATTGATTTAACTCTGAGAAGACCAAAGTGTTTAAATTTAGTCTCTACTGATAAAAGTTATTATATTTTATGAGGTTTATTAAAGATTATTAGAAATTAAGGAATAAGAAAATACAAAATAAGAAAAGAATGTGCCTGGGGACGATTAGCCCATTCACAAAGCACTTACATCTTGTTGCAATCTCTGAGTAGAGGAAGAGAGATATGTGTGCTTAGAAGCGGAAGAAGAGAGACAAGTAGGAGTTAAAGATAGTTTCAATACAAATTATGATCTCGCCCAGGTGGTAATCTCAGGTGAAATTATAGGGAATTCTGGGAAGTACCAAGGACTTCTGGGGATTGAAGTCTAGGGTTCAAAACTCCATTTTTACAAAAGAAAGACCTTGTCTTTGGTTTGGACTCTGAGTCTGTTAAGGCTCAGAGTCCTAACTTGATTTTTGTTGAGACTCAACCAGCTAGCCTTTATTTTATAATTTGAAGGTGAGTTAAGAGTTATAAGGATAATAGTGGTAGTTTTTATTTAGATAGTATGAATTTGGGTTAGTCAGATCAGGGAGGATTAGTGTAACCTGTGAAACACAGGAGAAGCAGTTCCTTCAGGAACCAGGGAGTTTATTTGGGTGGATTTAGAATCCCTTAGAATTAGAAATCCTTTTTTATCCTTATATATTTCAATAAATATTTTATTTTTTTAACTCGCCATTTATTTTCACTCCCCCCAAAAAAACCCTTTCAGATGGCATCATGAAACCATTCTTAATTTCCGTAAAGTTAAGAAAACAGGAAGAGGTACAAGGAACAAGTGCATGTTTAACCAATTTTTAAAGAAGGAAAAAATTCATATTGGAAACTACAGATCAGTAAAATTGGTCATCACTGACTAAGTTCCATAACTTATTTAATTGATTTATGAGTGTTTATAAAGAAAATAAGCACACATGGATTTTTCCATCAAGTTCATTTAATTTCCTTTTTGTTAGATGATGAAAGACATGACATAAATATAAAACATTTTGATTTCAACAAAGCACTTGCTTAAGTCTTTTATAATATTATGTCCTCATGGTGATAAACAGTAGAGACATGTGGGTTATATTATGTTAAAGTTAATTCTTGCTTCACTGAATGATAAGCATCAGAATTTGAAACTGATCATGGGCTTGATATCAATCTGGAGAGAAATTGGAGGCCATGCCCAATACATAGCAAAGTACATTATATAAAGTAGGAAAAATACATATGTTATTTGGAGTCATCTATGTATACAAAAGTATATAAAGGGATACAAAAGTAGTAGAGTTGGGATCAGGAAGACCTGAAAATTCAAACACTAAATCAGTTTCTTAGCTGTGTGTCCCTCAACTAGTCACTTAATCTCTCAGCTTCACTTTCTTGATGATTAAAAAGAGAATAAAAATAGCTCTTATGTCACAGAACTATAGAATCAAGTAAAATAGCATTCACAAAACACTTTAAAGTGTTACATCAATCTACTATATTAATAGATTTTAATATATCAATGAATAACTAGACAACCATGCATAATTCTTTAAATATGCATACAGATCAAGACTAGGAGAAACACCTAATGGTTAGTAGCATTGCTTATATAAGTGAAATTTATTTCTTGGCAAATGGACTTAGATCAGATATTTAAGTTGATAGAAATATGAATTTATTGAATCATATGAGCATAAATTTGGAATCAAATCAAATTCCTCACTTCCTACATGATAACAATTAGAGTCTAAGAAGTTGAAGCTTTTACAAAAACATGGAGATACAGAAAATGGATTCAAAGATAACCAATACAAATGCATGGTGGGATAAATACATGGAGGGATTGTTGATCATGTGAAAAAAGACCTGGAATAGATGTTGAGTACTTATTAAGAATTCAATCAATTACAACAATATGACCTAGCTATTTAAAACTGTGACATAGGGGATAGAATTCTGGTCCCAGAATCAATATGGCATGGATTCAAATTTGACTGGAATCACAAACTATGTGATTCTGGATGTCACCATTCAGTGACTATGAATCAGAAAGTTCCCCAAGATTCATCAAGAACTAAATACAAACTCCTCCCTGGCATATAAAATCCCTCCTAAGCTGAATTGAGCTTACTTTTCCTTGCTTATCACAGAAAATACATACTCTACCTAATACCCTTACAGAATATTTCATCACCTTTCACAGGGCCTTTGAACAGGTATACCCCATGCCAGGAATACTTTCTTCTTACTTTCAGCTCACACTATCTATAGCTTCCTGAAAGTTTAGAACAAGTGCTATCTCTTTTCTGAAACCTATCCCAACAGCCTCCTCTTTCATAATAATAATGCTGGGAGCCATCAAGCCATGATGTCTTGACGTGGTCAGATGTGGAATCCAGGAGGTCATAAAGTGGATCTTTGGCAGGATGGAGACATCCACTCAGCCTCCCTCTGTGTGACTTCTTTCACTAATATCCCTTATTACTAGAGCCGCCATGTTTATTATTCTTGCCCCAGCTTCAGGAAAAATAATGTAAGAGCAAGTACTTGCACATTATTCCCCCAGAATACCAGCAAATGATCATACTCATAAAACCAATTCCAAAAGACTATCATGTATTAATTTCTCCTTATGCATGTAACTCTCAACAAAGCTGTGTTTAGAAATTCCCCACTTCCATGCACAGAAACAAATTTTCCTAAGCCAATACATAAATCACCATAGGGAGAGGCTTGTACACTATGCCTTAGTACATCATGCTTCAGTGACTTGATTTACCAATTGAACTCCATCTTGGAAACTCCCTAATGAAACTCTGAAAAATGATTAGTTAATTTTAAAACTAAATTATGTTTCTATTACCCCTTTGATCCATCAACTTGGCCACAATATTTGTCAATTGATTTCACACAATGTTAGACAATTTGTTAAAAGTTAATATATCACTTATCCAATTATCTGCATTTGAGCATGTATATTTAATATGTATCCATTGAGGTATAAATATAAAGGCTAATCCTGGGCCTGGTAGAAGCAGCTCCATGCAAAGCTTGGCCCCAGACTGACACACACAGCTGTCTTCCATCACTCTTTTCTGTCTTTGCCATCCCACTTGGCTGGGAACCCTCTAAGGAGGGACTCTCAGCTAGGTAACCCCCCCCCCAAAAAAAAAAGGCTCTCTCCAAACTCAGGCAGTTATGATCCCAACCAAAAGGGATCACAGCCCACCTTAATCAGTGACATAGGGAGGGTGTGGGTAACTCAGAACTTGTAAGTTAAAAAGGATGGTATCAGACAAAGCAAATCAAAAGAAAGCTATTTACTGGAATAATTAAACTCACTTTTCAGAAAAGGGGAGTAAAAGTAAGAAAAATAAGCAAGTCACAACTGGCTAAGTTCTTGGATCTTATTCAAGTCTGTAGCCTGTGGTTCCCTGATGAAGGGACAGTAGATTTAGACAGAGGAGAAAAAAATGGCCTTGATTTAAAATCTTATAACAATTCTAATTGGGGCTTTCCCATTTGGGTTAGGCAGCCACCGACAAACCCTCCACCTGAGAAAGGGAGTAGTAAATGGATGGGAATGAGGGGTCTCCCTCCTGCTCCACCTTCATGACCCCCAGGAGCCCATCTTTCAATCCCTTGTCACCTGCCTTTTCAAATGTTTATGCTTAAGGCTCATGGAGCCAAAAACTTTTCTTCACCTCTCACAGCTTTTAAGGAGACAGTACCTTGGAAAAAGCAAGATGGATTTTTTCATTCCTTCTCCTTTCTTCTTTTTTTATTCCTCAAGATCTTAATTAAACAACTTAATTTCTAAAAGCATGCTTCTTACTGTTTAATGTTTGTTTTGTATGCCTCTATGTCTGTCCATGTTACAAGTCTTGTCTTGATATTTTCCTAATTGTCCATTTACAAAAAATGCTTCAAAGTCCTCCACTTAAAAGGAGATAGTTAATTCTGGCTTCTAAACTTGACAGAGTGTTCCATAAATCTTCTTTTTCTTTATTTTGGATTGGCCTTCCAGGAAAAGAAAGAAAGATTTATTTGGAACACACAAAGGGAAATTTTATCCTATAATTTAGATTTTCTCTTAGATTTAATATTAAAGATCTATATATGTAACCTTGGAAAATTGCTATTTAGTCTGAATGTGTACTATGATACAATGTAATTTTATGGTGAAAATTGTGTATCAGTTAAAGGTAATATGTTAGCAAAATTTAATTCTTCACTATGCCTGCTGTGATCAAGGTCCAGCCTCACTCACAACTCCAGGGTTCCCAACAGGTGGCGAACGATCAGTCAAAATAAATAAAATAAAATAAATAACAAATGGAAGACAGCTTAATCATAACGGCCATAGGATTGCTTTGCATCTCAGCTGCTCTGACATTCCCAGGCTTGGGATTTATCTTTATATCCATATTCTTGGCATGCAGGTATACAAAATCAAAGAGAGATAATTGGAAAAGTGATACATTAACTTTTAACAAATCACTTAATTAACATTCTATATTTTCACATTGTGATTACAGAATGAATAAAGGTTCCACACAAGATAAATGACTTCATCACAGGTGGCTTAATTTTCTCATTACCCTGTGAGAAGTTTTGAGCTTACAAACAATCAAGGAAAATTACATATTGCTTTTAATAAAATGGAATAATTAATCAGCAGTTCTTAGAAGACCATTCAACAATCATACCATATGGGGCTGAGGGGTCTGGGATCACAATTCAAATTTAGACTTGTGGCTTCTAGGGAGTTACTGATTCACTGAGGCATACTGAAGCTTGATGTACTTGTACTTATTGCTTGGGCCTCTATGATTGATTTGTTTGCTGACTTCATGAGAATAGGCTTCTGTATGTGGGGAAGTTTTTGGCTTGGCCTGTAGCTGTGGTTTTGCTGGGAATTATGTATCTTAGTAAACATTAACCCATGATAATCTTTTGGGATTGGGTTTGAGGGTCTGATCTTTTGGTGATGTTTTAGGGAATAAGGAAACATGTGTTTTGCTCTTGCATTATTTCTTTTGAGACTAGGGGGAATAATAATCATGTCATTTCATAGGTAAGGGGCATTGATGAAAGAAGTCATGCAAGGGGGATAGAGTGGGAAATCACATCTTGCCAAGGACCACTCTTTGGTCTCCCCAGCTACTACGTATGACTCTGTCAAGGCTTTGTGAACTGATGGCCCCTAGCAAATGCCTATAGCCAGAGATCTGTTTAATATCACTAGGAATTAGAAGAGATAATGACTTCATTAAGTTTCAGGACTGTTTGAATGTAATTAATAGCCAACTTGACACCAAGAGAAAACTTTTCCTTTTCAAAAGGCAAAAAAAAAAAACCAAACTGAATGTTTAGTAAAACATAAGATATTTATGTCTAAAATTCAGTCAGACAACAGTTATAGTGTCTTGTGGAGAACTTTTCTGAGATTTAAATTTTGGATTTTAAAATGAGATGTCCTTTAAAATAACAACAAGTGATTACATGATAGCACTGGGATTCTAGAAGTTTAAATTTGGTAATTATTATATGTGAATTTAAAATGTTGGTAAATGATAAAATTGGAACTTTCAAGCAATGTTATACTTGATTGGGAAAATATGTGCTATGAATAAGAAGAGATTTGTATCTATTAAAATATAATTTGTTATGATGTCATAATGGAGGTACACAAAATATGTATGAATTTGTTCTGTGAAGAAAATTAATTTTTATGCAAATTGTGCATAATGTAAATGGCAAAGGAAATTTGACCAGTCCAGAAATCATATGAGACTTGTTATTAGGTTATTAATATAGGTAAGAAGCAGTCACCTCTCCCCTAGTTATAGTAAGAGTAATAGAGGCAAAAACTGAAGGTTTTATTGTGCTTTGAGCAGAAGTTTGAAAGGAAAATGGAATATCAAGGAAACATTGTTAAGGAACTTTAATAAAAGTAAATTTGGATGGTGTTAAATTTTTAATTAAAATCCTTTGGGAGTGATTTATTATTTAGGTTCTCAATACATACACATTTTTTAAGTGTTGTAACTAAAGCATTAAAAAGAATTGAAAAGAAAGGAAAGTGTTGGGTTGTTGTTTTTTTTTTTTCCAGACTCCAAGTGCAGTTGAGCGAGGAGAAATAAGCCTCTGCAATATTGGGGACCTTTTTCAAAAGTAACTTAACCCCTTCCTCAGGCACAGGAAGGAGACCAAGTGCTTGCAATCATTTAACACTTATATTAGTGGACTAATACAGCAAAAACAAAAACAAAACATTTTAAACAGGTAAAAGTTTTCCATTAACTTATCTAAACTTTAGAGATATAATTTGAAAGCCCTGAGATGTTAGTTTATAACTGGAATAAATTTTGATCTGGTAATAAGATATATTACAACTAAGGTTAGAGAGTAACAGGAATTTTAAGAGTTTATTTGAGCATGCCCAAATACTATGATTTCTATATATTACTATTAACTAAAAATATGAGCTTTTCTAGAAACAGGCAGGAAATAAATGTTTTTAGTTAAAACTGCAGAATATGGCTATGTGAATCAATCTGTAAAACTACATAGTCCAAACTATAAATTCAGAATTCTAAAGAGGTTCAGACTAAAGAACATGCTTCCCTTTTAGTCATAACAATTGATATGCTATAGTTAGTTAAACTAAATTAGTAATGCAATGATTTATGATTAATTGAATCAACTGTTTAAGATGCTAATGTGAATATATTATAATTGAAAGACATGGTTCGAGTGGTTAGGATAAATTTTTGAGAAAATATCTAGATTACCTTTTCTTATACATCAACATGTCAGTCATTCTTGAAAATGCTTCTGTGTGAACCATAATACATACATGATATAAATTTAAGATTACATTTTGAAAAGTTAAGTATATCAACCCCTTAAAGGAAATTGCTTGTTAGTCAAGAACTTCTAGGAAACAAACTTGATGATTCTTTCTGAGCCCTTGCTCCTACTACTTTCCTTCTCCTCATAGCTAGAGTTAAGTAAGCATACACCAGCTGACAAATAATTTCACTCCTTATTGGAAGAAGGATTCCATTATCTGCCTTTATGTATGGGAATCCACACATAATTTTGAAAACAAAAAATCTCATGATTTTAAAACATTACTATTAAAGATTTTATTTTGTCTTTTGAGTTAACCTGTCTCATCACACCCCTCCCTTTTCCTACTGCAGTCAAGAGAATTCTTAGAGAGCACTAGAAAAGTTCTATTGTACTAACTTTAAATAGACTTTAAGATAGAATAGGATAGTTGTTCACCATGTACTTAAGCTTCTATGCAGCAAAGCTACTAAGAGAACCTTACCTTTATTTGAGGTAAATATTTTAGCAATTGCTAGGTTGTGTGAACATGCTTCCAAATTGTGATAATGATTGGAATTGGAGTATTATTGATTATAGGTAGAATTTTTTTCCTTTAAGAAGAAAATAACCATATCTATTATATTTTGCTTTTATTGATATTTGCATAGTCTGTGCATGTATATTTCTAAAGAAATTCTTTCCCCCTGTATTTCTGAGATTCTGATTAGCTTACAATTAAATGTCTTTTAATTTATTAATTAACTAAATTAAATAATTTAGCTACTTACTAGATAAATGTAATCAAAAATTTTAAATTAAAGGTTAGGACCTCAGGAATTTCTATATCTCCTGAAGTAGAAGAATTTATTTTACAATATGTTAGTTTTACCAAAAAATATTTTTAATGAAAGGACATACTCAGAGTAACCTGGACCGCATAGGTCATAGAGTCCAGACAAACAATATCCATGAAGATAAAAATAAAAAAAAATTCAGCTAAAGTTTCATCAATGTTATTGTTATTTGCAATAGATGTTAAATCCTGCCCATCTGTTTACCCACACTATCTATGGCAGGTGGACCTCACCCATTATCCTTCCTTTGGAGGTTTCTCCTTCATTTGCATGTCCATGGATACCTTTTCTAATTTAATTTTTGCTTCTATCCATAAGACTGAAGCAGTGTGCTCTCTGCATTTCAGTTTATGGGTACTCCCCAAACCCTCAAAACAGATAATGGCCCAGCATATATGTCTAAAGCTCTCACTAAAATTAATTTTAGAAACAGGAATCCCATATACTCCTCAGAAAAAAAGATCGTTTAGAAAGATATCATTATTAATCACCAGTAGCCCCTAGCCTTCTTCAGAGGCCAAGGATTTGATTGTGTTTCCGCCCCAGGTACTCCCACACACATTTGTATTTTAGAAAGGTCCTTTTCATGACTCCCACCCAAACAACAAGCTTGGAAGTATGCAGATACAGAGACTGTGCTAAAACAACAAAATGCTCTACTGACTTAGGGATAAATTAAGACATTTGCAGCCCAAGCAAAACCAAGAGTGGACAAACAAGAATTTGTACTTCCTGATTGTACTGCTACCTCATTTCCTGTCATGTTAGCCCTTTTATCTGTACCCCCTTGCATTTCTGCCATTGAAAGCCCCTCATCTCCCATTGCTCATTTTTATTTATGGAGACTCATTACCTCTCTCCTCCCTGCTGTATTACTATTCCCTAGTGGCAAGAAAGATTTCATACCCTTTCAAGTATGTGTTAGAGCCTCCTTTGCACTTCTTATCCAAACAAATGAGGTTTCTTCCTCTGTACAACTTTCTTCCCCAGGACTTATAGAATTTCTTATTCATGATGTATTTTAACAAATTGTCTTAATCCCTCCATTCATGCTACCACTGTATTTGTTGTCAAGCAATCACCTTTTATTATGCTTCTTGTTAATATGTTAATATGACTACTGACTGGTATGATGACCCAGGCATTTATGCTCTACAATTAATTTCCCATAATTTAAGATACTCTATGCACTTCATTGCATCCCTTATCCTGGGTATCACTGCACTTATCTCCAACATTGCATCTTGAGCAGCCTCAACAATTGCTCTTGTCCTGGAAGTCCACAGTGCACAACATATAGATGATCTTTCAAAAAATGTTTCCCTTGTTCTTCTAACCCATGAACATATAGACAAAGGATTAGAAGGTCATATGAATATCCTTGAAGATGCTATTCATTATACTGGAAACCAGTTACAAAATATAAAAGTGGGGTTCAAGTCAAAATATCATGCTGACTTTAAATGGATTTGTGTTTCTCCTCTTCCCTATTAGATGTTCCTTGGGAAAACATACAACACATTTTTGGTATTTGGAATCGTTCAGAGTTTTCTGTTGATCTTAAAACATTACATAAACAAATCATGGATATTAATCATTCTGGTACTTCCCTTTATTTGGCCTCCTCCATTGCTAATTCTTTTTATGATACTGTTTCTTCCTTTATTTCCAATAATCATTTGATTCATACCCTTATTGCTTGTGGATTTGCTCTTATCTTTTTTTTTCCATTCATCACCATCTACCTAGGTTCTACCGTTCATCAAGTTCTAATTGAACTGAAGTCATTCCAACTAAAAAATTAAAATTTTTTTTAAAAGGGGAGATGCTGGGAGCCATCAAGCCATTATGTCTTGACATGGTCAGACGTGGAAGCCAGGAGGTCATAAAGTGGATCCTTGGAAGGATGGAGACATCCACTCAGTCTCCCTCTGTGTGACTTCTTTCATTAACATCCCTTATTACTAGAACCACCATGATTATTGTTCTTGCTCCAGCTTCAGGAAAAATAATATAAGGCCATATAAATCTTTGCCTTCATAGTCTTGCAGATGCTGAAAGTAAGAAGTCATTTTAGAGGCCATTTAATCTAACCCATATCTGAAAAAAATATCTCCTTTCCAACATAACCCACAAGTGGTTATCTACTTACTGCTTGAAGACTCCAGTGAAGGACTCGATATCTCCAGAGAAAGCCCATCACATTTTTGGATAGCTCTAATTATTAGAACTAATCAAAATTGTAACAGAAGGCACAACTCAAGAAAGAATGATGAAAAGGGTTCTAGGACAGCACCTGGGATGTCAGTCATCGGGGAGTAGGTTTTCTTCCATCAGGGTGGCAGTCTGTGAGAAAGTGTATCCCTTTGTGCATGGGGAGTCTGAGAGTGATTCAATGATTTAATTTTCCCATGTTATTTACTTTACTATTCTGTTTTAATTAAAGGCTTTGCTATTTGAAAAAAAAAATACTTGTACATTATCCCCCCAGAATACCAGCAAAAGATCATACTCACAAAATCAAACCCAAAACACTATCATGTATTAACTTCTGTTTATGCATGTAACTCTCAAAAAAGCTGTGCTTAGAAATTCCCCACTCCCATGCACAGAAACAAATTTTCCTAAGCCAATACATAGATCACCATAGGGAGAGGCTTGTACACTATGCCTTAGTACATCATGCCTCAGTGACATGATTTACCAATTGGACTCCATCTTGGAAACTCTCCAATGAAACTCTGAAAAATGATTAGTTAATATTAAAACTAAATTATGTTTCTGTTACCCCTTTGATCCATCAACTTGGCCACAATATTTGTCAATTGATTTCACACAATGTTAGACAATTTGTTAAAAGTTAATATATCACTTATCCAATTATCTGCATTTGAGCATGTATATGTAATATGTATCCATTGAGGTATAAATATAAAGGCTAATCCTGGGCCTGGTAGAAGCAACTCCATGCAAACCTTGGCCCCAGACTGACACACACATAGCTGTCTTCTATTACTCATTTCCTCCTTTGCTGCCCCACCTGACTGTGAACCCTGAAGCCATGAGCAAGGTAGGAACTGAGATCTCACCATAATAATTTATATTTACTTGATATATAGTTTATATTTTTATGCAATCATGCAAATTCCTTTCTCTGTAGTCCACTAAATTAAACTCTTTGATAGGGATTATTTTTCTACTTTTCTTTTTTTCCTTTTGTCAGTGTATAGCACATAATGTGATTTTAATATTCCTTCTCATTTGTTTAAACCCTTGCTTTCTGTCTTACTAATAACTGTAAGACAGAAGGGCAAAGGATAGGCAAATGAGGTTGAGATGGTGCTCTCTTCACTGCTCTATCTTTTCCACAAATAGCTCCAGATTTCTATAAGTAATCAAGCAGAGGCTGAATAACCAGATTTCAGAGATGTTACAGAAGAGACTCCAGAACTAAGAGACAATTAAGTAGCTTGCTACTAACCTCCCTTTCCAGCTCTAAAATTGTATCATCCTTTTCTTCTAGACATCAATTCTGTCATTTATTTGAGGGTGAATATTCTAACTTACAATTTATTATTTTCCTCTGAAGAGAGAATCAATTCTACAAGACTTTGATCACTTTAATTTATAGTTTCCCATCACATATACAAAAATGAATTTACACTATATAAAGAAGTAAATGTATTGCTCACTTCCAGACAAAAAGTAATATGCATATGCATGTGTATTTTCTTTTAACATCTTGGACAATGTAGGCATATTTTCTTCAAGCCTCTTTTAGATTGGGAAGAATAAAATTAGTCATCTAAATTTTGAATTTCAGATTTAATTTGCTATTTTGCCTTTAGTTAAAGAACTACTAGAATTTTATCTTCAGCAAACCAAAATGTATGCTAGTGATAATTATTTCTAAGTGCTCTTAATTTGATTTAAGTGGATGGTTTAGATCCTTTCCTTCCAAATTGAAAATCATTTTGATTTAATGTTATTGAACTGAAGCTTAAGATTACTTTTATAAGTGATATTATATTCAGCTGCATGTCTTTATGCTTATTTTAATTCCTATCTAAATGTTATTTTTCTAAGAGAGATTTTGGGGGAGGATTTTGTTTTCTGACAGAAACAATACATGTGAACTATAATCATCAGTGAAATTTGTCACACCCTCCTCCTTTTACTATCCCTTATTCACTTAGTGATGAGCAATAAATAAAAAGAAAGCATGAGTGTGATTCAATTAGGCTGGGACAATACCAGCAGCTAGAAACTTGTTTCCAAATTTCTGAAAAACTATCCTATAGAAGACAGGATTTTTCTTCTATAGAATAATTTTGCAGAATGACAATTATTCAGTGAAAGGTGTAGGGACATAGATTTTGAATCCATGTAAGGAAGACCATTTTTATAGACATCCCCAAAGCAGATCCTGAAATTCCTCAGGAAGTTGTGGGTTCCCATTGACTAAAGCTCTTAAAATGGAAGCTAGACTACTCTTTGTATAAAGAAACTATAAAAGGGATATCTTTCCAAATATGAGTGGCCCTTGTCTAGACTTCTTATTCCCCTTCTAACACAAATATTTTGTGATTTTGAAAGGAAGCTGATATGAAATAGATTGGAAAAACAAAATTGATTGGACTTGGAGACTGATTAGATGTTAAAGGTTAGGAAGAAGGAGTGAATTAAAATGGCTCTAAATGATAGAGTATGATTAACTGGGAAAAATATTATTTAGTAAATAAGGATGGTATGTAATATATTGGCCATTCTTTTTTTTTCCACAGCCAAAGATTACCAATAATACAATGTTGTTCAGAAAGGCACAGGGGGTTATGGGTGATGATTTTCAAATGGGATGTTCTATGTTAATATTTCTCCTTTTTATGAAATTCATAACTCTACAGTGGTCTATACCTTGAATTTACTCTCTTCTTTTTCAGTCTAACAATTTATATAATACAATGGATGAAATGTCAGTTCTGTAATCTATTTCTTCTTATTAGTAGCTATATTACCTTAGGGAAGTCATTAAAACCTCATCAAATCAATAAATCTTATTACATCTCAGCTTTCTCAACTGTAATATGGGTATAATAGTAATATATATAATATATATATTATATATAATAATATATAATAATATAAATAAATAATAATATAATAATAATAAAAAATAAGCCTATTGCATTTGGTTAATGTGAAAATTAATGAAACAGAAATATAATATGTCACTAATAATTACTATGTTTATTGTTTTATCTACAAAATCTGATATTATTTTCAAGTCAAATATTTAATTTGACATTTAATGTTCAGGCACTTTAAATATATTTTTATAAATCAAGGTTTTCACCAGTGACTTTTTAAAAATTATCTTTTTGAAAACTGAATTAATCTAACTCTAAGATATTTTATTTTAAAACAAGTCTCTACTTTTTCTCTCTTCTTGAATAGTTGCATTTATCTAAACATACTACTAAATTTTATCTTATCCTCTATAGTATATTGTAGTATTAATGTTATGAAATCGTATCTGAAAGAATTTTTTCTATTAGCAGCTGAGAATATCAAGTTAGGCAACCTGCCACTATATTTACTACCTTCTTTATGTAGCTGTCATTGAGTTAGAGTCCCTGGAGTTGCAAGAGTCAAATATCTCAGCAGGGGCAAATGAAGTGACCTATTGAAGAAAAAAATTAAAAGCACCTGTGACTATTTTGATTTTTTCAGAAAAGAAAGTACTCAGGTTCCAACTGATTCTCTGCTAGCAGATCTTTGAAATCTCAGGATATCACCATTCTTTTTATTCCCTTTAGTGACAAAAGCAAATGTTCAGGTATACAATTGCTTTCAGTACAAACCAATATTATAAAAGCTATAATGATGTAACAAAAATAATCTTAGTTACAACAAGTATACATATGTGTAAAGCCTTTAGGCATAAATGATTATCTAAGAAAAGCCAGTAGCCAATTAGAGTTACTTTTTTTCTCTCTATTGACCATTTGAAATTTTCTGTCCTTTTTTCCCCCTGAGGGTTTTCCTGTTTTGCCTTCTTTTGCAATCATAAACCAATATCTCATATCTTTTAATTTCTGTAATTTGTTAGGTTATCTTTCCTACTCAGATCCAATCAGAGAAAAAATATATATATCAAGAAAGTAGATCTCAGTAAGTTGTGTTTTTAGACTGAAGTGAAATCTTTCTCTTAATGGAACAGAACTATATTTATTATTTAAAGATATTTTCTTTAATTATCACTTTTGTTTTATCATCTAAATTATTTAGTATTTTACTACATCATCCTTTCTTTTCTAGGAAATTTGATGTTTCTTAGACTCCCCTCCCTTTTTTTTTTTGTCTATGGATGTGAATACATAAACTGCAATTATTTTCATGGATGTGTTTTGGAAAATAATTATAATAAACACTGAAATGTGAGATGGCAAATATTTTATGAGTTATTTTCATTCCTTCTTACTCTTGGAAATTAAATAAAGGTAACTCTTCCTTTTCCGTTATTCTTCTCTATGCACATCTTTTGGACATCCTTCTATTTATCTTTACCTTTGCTCTATCTTCTGACTTCAGTTTTCCCAGTAGAATGTCAACTAAATGGCCATTAAGGAAGGAACCCATATTTAAATTAAATTTTGAAAAAAAATTGCTTGCCATCTCAGCAATATTTTTAACCATTGCTGACAGTACCTACAGAAATAGGAAGATAAATATGGTAATTATTTTGTTTTTTTAAGGATTTTCTGGTCAAAGAATTAATTGCTGGGCTTTATAGTCTACTTGAGATGAACCTATTCATAGTGAGCTATTTGTCGAGACTGATTCCACTGATAACAATAACATACAAAGAAAAGGTTTGACACATTTTTAGCATAGTAGAATATTCCTAAGCTTGTTGTTATATTGTATAGACTTCTCAAATTCAGAGACACATCCATAAAAAAAAGAAAACATCAGAAAAAAGATTTCACAGTATGCATTTAAAATAGCTGAAACCTGACAAATTATTCAAATTAATAATAAGAGTTATGGCTGGAAGAAATGATGTTGATAACAATTGCAACAAATTTATGGGGAAGTTCAAAAGCTTGGACAAAGCCTTGAATTATTTTCCAAGTAGAAAGAGAAGGAAACCAAAGGAAATATCTGTTTTGCATATTAATTCATTTATTTCCATGATTCTTAGCACATATCAAGTACTTAATAATCAATAAATGATTTTTCCATCAACTCATTCATTATTAGCCAGTGGGCAAGGAAAGGAAGATTGTGAGGCATATTGTTCGCAAAACATAGAAAATCAGGAAAAGTTTCTTTGATGACATATCCAACTCTTTCTACTGAATCTATATATAAATGTCAAAATCATAAATTTTCCTTCAAAGATTTAAAACCAGAAATAACTCTATTCAATAACCTCCTGATTAGTAATATCAAAAAAGGCATAAAACAAGGGAACATTTGCTTTCCAAAGGTACTTAATAGTGTCATGGAGCATAACCTTGGGCATGTCTCAATCTTTTTGTCCTAGTTTACTAAGGTATGAAATTATGTAGTTGGACTACATGGATTCTGATGTCCTTTTGAGCACTGTATTTCTGTGTGAGGTGGAAATTGAGGGGCCCTTGGAAATTTCAAAGTTCACCCTCCTTTACTCCTAATTAACAAAACATATAACTGTGGAAATCAATCCTTTAAAATATAAGGCTTTATTGAGAGAGAGAGTTGGGGGAAAGGGACACTGTCTAAGGTCTAAGATCAAAGACAGATTCCCCAATAAATTACAGAGAAAATGTGGGGCATTGCCTCTGTGACTCAAGACAAATGACCCATAATTCCAAGAAAAATACACTTTTTATAAGAGCCTGATGTAATTAACTCTCCTAGAAGGGATTATAACATTTTACAATAGTTAGAGACAGTGTTGAATAGCATTAAATTAGCCTTAAGATGAATATATTCAAACTTATTAACTTCTTCAAGAAATTGGAGAATAGCTTCACAATGGATACATCAGCAAATCAATATTTTATAGGAATGACCAGGAAGAGACTTTTGCATTAACATGGCTCCAATGTAGATGCAGGATTATTTCTCTCCTCATCACCCATCAATATAGACTACCTCAAAAGGCCAAAAAACCCCTCCAAATTCAAATGAATGAAGGGACTCCACAGTATGGTGCAGCATTGAAGGGATGTGGAATTTGGGCATTTCCACACCATAATGGAGTGAAATAGCTTCCACAAAAATGCAAGCTGATAAAACCTGCCAAACCCCTTCTTTGGAGCCAGACTCAGAGCCAGTGAGTTAAAATCAGCAAGTGAGTGAGGGGCACTTCTAGGACCTTGGGAGCTGACTAAGACCACCAAGGACCTACCCCTGAGAGCATCTAGATTTGAGAACTCAGCAGGCTGACGAACACACAACATGGGCACAGAGATAGCTCAGAGAAGGGTGGCACATAGTAGAAGCTGGGGAGACTCAAGAGGTGGCCACGGACAAAATCATGCTCCATAGCTTCAAACACAGAAAGCCTGCCCTCTTAAATAAGATTTTTGACCGGAAGGGGAAGGAAAAACCAGCATAGTAATGGCAAAAAATGCCCAGGAAAAACAATTTCCAAACACCAAGAAAAACAAGAAGAAGAAATTGACCGTGGATAATTTTTATGGAGAAAAAAAATTCCAGATTACAAAGGAAAAAGCAGAAGACAAAGGAAGACAAAGAAGTAAGTGCATCCAAATCTTCAAAAAAAAATGGAAATTGGCCACAAGATCTTGAAGAATTTATGTTGGAGGTCATTAAAAATGGAAGAATTTGGGCAAGAAAAGTGGGAAATAGTTAAAAAAGAAAATAACTGTTTAAAAGGCAGGAACTCCCAATTGGAGACCAAAATTAAACAGATAGAAGACATGAAAAGCAGGATAGACCAAACTGAAAAGGAAAATAAAAAGATTATAGCTGAAAGCCAGTGTTTAAAAACCAGAAGTAGGCAAATGGAAGCCAATGATCTCAATTAACTGCAAGAATTAATAAAACAAAGTCAAAAGACTGACAAAATAGAAAGGAACATGAAATATCTCATTGAGAAAATGAATGATTTTGAAAAAAGATTGAAAAGATACAACTTGAGAATCATTGGTCTATCTGAAAATCCAGAAATAAACAGAAACCTTGATATCACAATACAAAAAAAAATATCAAAGAAAACTGACCTGATGTTCTTGAAAAAGAGGGCAAAAGAGACATTGAAAGAGTTCATAGAAAATCCTCTACACTAAATCCTCAAAAGACAACTGCCAGGAATGTAATTGTCAAATTCAAGACCTTCCAAGCTAAGGAGAAATTTGTATAAGAAGCCAAAAAGAGACTATTCAGATATCAAAGAACATCAATCAGGATTACACAAGATCTGGCATCTTCCATACTAAAGAGCATTAAGTCTTAGAATATGATATTCAGAAAGGCAAGAGAATTGGGTGTTCAACGAAGGATCACCTGCCTACCAAAACTTACTAGATACTTCCAGGGGATAGTATAGGCATTCAACAAAATAGAAGATTTCCAAGTATTTGTAAAGAAAAGATCAGAAGTAAGTGGAAAGTTTGATATCCAAACACAAAAATCAAGAGAAACATGAAAATGTAAATAAAAAAGAGAGGGAAAAGGAAAAGAATTGTTTTTATTTACATTTTCTTCTTTAAGGGCTTCAATAAGAACAAATTATTTATATTAATACTTGGAAAATTTTTTTTGTAACTCTGAAAAATTATATTCACTATTATAGTAATTAGAGGAATCATTTATAGGTAGAGAATGGGGTAATAAGTGGTTTAAGGTGATATGTAAAAAAGAAAAAAGAAAAAGGGAGGGAAGAGAAGATGGCACCAAAAGAAACTTGAAGGAATAAGTTAAATAGGACAATCTATATCACACAAAGATGTGCATGGGAAGAGGAGGGGAAGAATACAATTATGAGAAGGGAAGGAAGAGAGTGCCAATAGATAATACTTAAACCTTATTCTCAGTGCAATCAGTTTTGAAAAGGAAGAGCATCTAGATTCATTGGGGTATCAAATTCTATCTTACCCCACAGGGAAATTAAGGAGAAAACTAAGGAGGAAAGTGGGGTAGAGAGTAAAAAAAGCAGGGAAAGAGAAGGAAGAGGGAACTTAATATACTCTAAAAAAACAGTAAGAAGGGAACAATAAGGAAGGAGGAGGAAAGGGAAGTATAATAAGGACAGGGATTAGGGAGTCTGAATAAAAGCAAGAAAACTGTAGACCAATCACTTTAATGAAAATAGATGCAGAAATCTTAAATAGAATACTAGTAAAGAGACTCCAGCAAGTAATCAAAAGGGTTATTCATTATGATCAGGTGGGATTTATACCAGGAATGCAATGATGGTTAAATATTAGGAAAACCATCCACATAATTGATCATATCAACAAGAAATACAACAAAAATTACATGATTATCTCAATAGATGAAGAAAAAGCTTTTGACAAAATACAACAATCATTCCTATTGAAAACACTACAAAGTATAGGGATAGAAGGGCCTTTTCTAAGAATAATAAACAGTATACATACATATACATATATATGTATGTATATATATATATATTAAATCACCAGCAAGTATCATCTGCAATGGGGATAAATTAGAAGCATTCCCAATAAGATCTGGAGTGAAACAAGGATGTCCATTATCACCTTTATTATTTAACATTGTACTAGAAACACTAGCAGTAGCAATTAGAGAAGAAAAAGAAATTGAAAGTATTGGTAATAAGGAGACCAAGCTATCACTCTTTGCAGATGATATGATGGTCTACTTAGAGAATCCTAGAGAATCAACTAAAAAGCTAATAGATATAATCAACCACTTTAGCAAAATTGCAGAATACAAAATAAATCCACTTAAATCATCAGCATTTCTATATATTTCCAACACATCTCAACAGCAAGAATTAGAAAGAGAAATTTCATTTAAAATCACCCTACACAATATAAATATTTTAGGGAATCTATCTGCCAAGACAAACACAGGAACCATTTGAACCTAACTACAAAACACTTTCCACACAATTAAAACTAGATCTAAATAATTGGAAAAATGTTAATTGCTCACAGGTAGGATGAGCTAACATAATAAAAATGACAATCCTACCCAAACTAATTTACTTATTTTGTACCATATCCATCAAACTACCAAGAAACTTTTTTTACTGAATTAAAAAAAAAAACATAACAAAGTTCATTTGGAAGAACAAAAGATCAAGAATATCAAGGGAAATAATTGAAAAAAATTGTGAAGGAAGGTGGTCTAGCAGTACCACATCATAAACTATACTATAAAGTAGTCGTCATCAAAACAATATGGTCCTAGGTAAGATACATAAGGGAGAATAAGTGGAATAGACTTGGGGTAAATGACCTCAGCAAGACAATTTATGATAAACCCAAAGATCCCCGCGTTTGGGACCAAAATCCACTATTTGATAAAAACTGCTGGGAAAATTGGAAGACAGTGTGGGAGAGATTAGGTTTAGATTAACATCTCACACCCTACACCAAGATAAATTCAGAATGGGTGAATGACTTGAATATAAAGAAAGAAGCTATAAGCAAATTAGGTGAGTGCAGAATGGTACACTTGCCAGATCTTTGGGACAGGAAAGATTTTAAGACCAAGCAAGAGTTAGAAAAAATTGCAAAATGTCAAATAAATAATTTTGATCATATTAAATTTAAAAAGTTTTGTACAAACAAAACCAATGCAACCAAAATTAGAAGGGAAACAACAATTTGGGGGAAAAATCTTCATAACAAAAACCTCTGACAAAGGTCTAATTACTCAAATTTTTAAAGAGCTAAATCAATTGTACAAAAAATCAAGCAATTCCCCAATTGATAAATGGACAAGGGGCATGAATGGACAATTTTCAGTTAAGTAAATCAAAACTATCAATAAACACATGAAAAAGAGTTCTAAAACTCTTATAATCAGAGAAATGAAAATCAAAACAACTCTTCCACCTCACACCTAACATATTGGCTAATATGACAGGAAAGGGAAGCAATAAATGTTGGAGTGAATTTGTCAAAATTGGGACATTAATGCATTGCTGGTGGAGTTGTGAATTGATCCAGCCATTCTGGAAAGCAATTTGGAACTATGCCTAAAAGGCACTAAAAGACTATCTGCCCTTTGATCCAGTCATAGCACTGCTGGGTTTGTACCCCAAAGAGATAATAAGGAAAAAGACATGTACAAGAAAATTCATAGCTGCACTCTTTGTGGTGGCAAAAAATTGGAAAATGAGGGAATAGCCTTTAAATGGGGAATAACTGAAAAAATTATGAAATCTATTAGTGGTGGAATACTATTGTGCTCAAAGGAATAATGAAATGGAGGAATTCCTTGTGAACTGGAATGACTTCTAGGAATTGATGGAGAATGAAAGGAGCAGAAAAACAATGTACACAGAGACTAGAACACTCTGGTACAATAGAATGTAATAGATTTCTCTACTAGCAGCAATGGAATGATCAAGGATAATTCAGAGACTTATGAGAAAGAATGCAATCTACAGTCAGAGGAAGAACTGTGGGAATAGAAATAGAGAAGAAAAACAACGGCTTGATCATAAAGGTCATGGGGATATGATTGGGGATATTGACTCTAAATACAATACATAGTATTGACTCCAAGATAGAAGGGAAGGGTTTAAAAAAAGAGGGGTTGGGGGCAACTGGGTAGCTCAGTGGATTGAGATCCAGGCCTAGAGATGGGAGGTCCTAGGTTAAAATCTGACCTCAGACACTTCCCAGCTATGTGACCCTGGGCAAGTCACTTGACCCCCATTGCCTAGCCCTTACCACTCTTCTGCCTTGGAGCACCTTGTGAAAATATTAATGGTATAGAAATGGGTCTTGATACATTTAAAACCCAGAGGAATTGCACATTGGCTATGGGAAGTGGGTTGGGGGAGATCAGGGAAAGAACATGAATCTTGTAACCATGGGAAAAATATTCTAAATTAATTAAATTAAATTTTCAAAAAATAAAACCTCACATATAAATAAATAAATAAATAAATGATTTTAAAAATAAAGGAATGACCAAGAAGTTGGAGACCCATACAAATAGGGGAGTGGTTGAGGACTGGGTTATCTAGGAGGCCCTGAATCATTCAAGTCATTTGGCTTGACCTCCAGTTTGAATTGAATATTGAATTCAATAATTCAAACTTAAAGATATAATAGGAGGGTCCTTGAAAGACAAAAGGGTACTCAAGACGGGTACTTAAAATTTAACAATGTATGCTTCAGGATCTAAGACCATGAGCCTGGACATCCTGCCTGGTGCAATTCCCAGTTAGGCTTCCTCAAAGCTGCAAAGCTTTGGTAAGAATGGGGGGGGCACCAACCCTTAAATATTAACAACTTTTAATAACTTGAGAATAACACTACTTTTCCACCTAAATAATTCTATAATGTTATTTAAGACTGGGTTCTAGATGATTATTACTATTCATTTTGGTGTGTGTGTGTGTGTGTGTGTGTGTGTTTAATGGGAGAATGAGGGGAGAGGGCTGTGAGGAAATGTGTATGTGAAATTATTTAGCAGGCTGCAGAAGGGACAAATAGATTCCTTCTTCTAGGGGATGTGCAGTTTCCATTGTTCCTGAGAAGGAACAGGACATCAAGTACAAAAATAGTAATAAGACCAGATTTTGGAAGGTCTTAAATTTGTAGTCTTTGCTGGAGAGGGTTTAAATACTTCTGTGTTTGGTGAAAGCCCACCAGAAATCTTGGCAGAGACCTGAAGTAAAATCAGAATTGCAAGCCAGAGTGGCATGTTGTAGTTTTATAAGGATCTAAGCTGAGGCCTACCAGTAAGTGGGGGCTGTGTAATCATGCCTTCATTTCAAAGGAGGAAGGGAAGGGAAGAGAGGTGAAGCTCAGAAAAATTGGGTGTAGGGGGCCGTCATAGACCTCTGGCTAGGCTACAGGTGGGCATCATTGTATTAAAAAACAAACAAACAAACCAGGGTTGGATTTTTTAGGGCAAGTCTTTCTGTAGAGGTAGGAAATGGTTGAAAGAGGCTAAAAAAAGTGAGTAGAGCCAACTGAGCAACACTGAGAGAAGAGAGGACATGTTAAGCTATGTGGAAGGAACTTAGAGAGGCTGGCTAATGAAACCAAGGAGAAATCTGTTTTGAGATACATTTAAAAACTAAAAAGCTGACACTTTGGGAGGCATGCAGGAAGGTGAAGGATAGATTCCCACTCTGTTAGATAATTAGTTCTTTATAGGGCAGTGAATTAGAAAGGTAACAAAGGAGTCATGAAAGTTAAAAACAATTCACTACAAAAAAAGACTAAGCCTATATGTTTGTGTGTGTGTGTGTGTTGTATGCATTGTGTCTCAAGAACAATGATACCTATGTATAACTAGGTGCTGAATATAAAGATTCTAAATATCTATAGGTTTCAGTGCTTGCCTGCCCAGTGGTTGGTGGGTCTTGTTCAGCATGGGCAGATTTTGTTTATGGAACCTGGCACAAAATAGGCATACTGATTGACTACTCGAATGTACTGACTATCCAATTTCATTCCTTAATTAGAGATGATAATTGTTATAAAGATAAAAACACATAACAGTAAGATAGCATTAAGAATATATTGAACAAGACTAATGAAGAGATACTTCTCATTTCAACCTAGGCTTGACCTAGTGGGAGGTTTTACAATAAGAGGAGTAGTAAAGATAATGGGGTTCATCACTATTAAGTCTTATCATTTACTTTTACCACATACCCACCAGAGGCATCCTATTCTTCACCCTAGACTCTTTCCTCTGCCTTTATGCAAGAGGCATCTAATATATCCCGAATACACTTTTCTTTTTCTGGACCAATTAAGTCTTTTTCTTTTTTTTTCAGGAGAAAGCATATTTTACTGCATTTTTGTGCCTTTTTCTTTCCTTAGCAGAGTCTAAATGAAAAAGTGGAAAAGGACAATAATGAAGGGAACTTTTTGTATCATCTAATCATTCCCCTCATTGAGGGAGGAGAAATATTTTTAGATATCAAATTTGTGTTACCAAAAACACATTTTCTTGTGAAAAAAATGAAGTCTGTGGAATGGGGGTACTTTTAATTGGTTACCTTGGAGTTAACCAATGATTGAACTATTAGATTTAAAAATATTAACTAATAGATTAACTACAACTTGGAAAGAAACCTTTCTCTTCTTCTTCAGTCTTGTTTGTTCCACTTTTTTTTTGATGACTATGAAGAAGGCATAGTTAACATACTTGTCTAATTTTTGTATGATATGAAGCTATTAAAAATAGTTAATATGTTGAATGACAAAAATCTCAAGCTAGAATGATGAAACAAATCTAAAATTTATTCAAGATAAATGTAAAAGCCTAATGTCTAGATTCAAAAAGTTATCTTTTGACAGTACTTAAAAAGGAATATTGCTGGGGACAGCTGGGAGCTTAGTGGATTGAGATCCAGGCCTAGAGACGGGAGGTCCTAGGTTCAAATCTAGCCTCAGACCCTTCCCAGCTATGTGACCTTGGGCAAGTCACTTGACCCCCATTGTTTAGCCCTTACTAGTCTTCTGCCTTGGAACCAATACCCAGTATTGATTCGAAGATGGAAGGTAAGGGTTTAAAAAAAATGGAATACTACCTTTGCCCCCCTGACTGAACAATAGAAATAATGACTTCTGAACATCTAAGCCACTCTCTCCCATGACCCAGGAAAAGGACCTATAATGATAATGGCTATGTTATTATTGCTTCTATCGTGGATGATAATAGCCTTTATGTAGCACTTTGTCTTCCAAAAGGCTTTACATATGGTACTTTATTTAATCTTCACAACAACTTTTATTATCCTAGTTGTGGTGTTATTTTCCCAATTATATAGAGAGTGAAACTTAGGTTAAGTGCTTAACTCAGGTTACACAGATATTTTTTTTTTAACACTTACCTTCCATCTTGGAATCAATACTGTGTATTGGTTCCAAGGCAGAAGAGTGGTAAGGGTTAGGCAATGGAGGTTAAATGATTTGTCCAGGGTCACACAGCTGGGAAGTGTCTGAGGCCAGATTTGAACCTAGGACCTCCCTCCTCTAGGCCTGGCTCTCAATCCACTGAGCTTCCCAACTGCCCCCTACACAGATATTTTTTGAGACAGGATTTGAGCTAAGATAAAGATGTGGATTTGTGAAATAAGGAACTATGATTCATGGAGAATGATGGTGAGGAATAGGAACATATGAAAGACACCAGGTCTGAGACTTATTATTGGTATAGACACTGTAGATCTACTGATCTGTCCTCTCATGCTCCTCAATTACTTCCTTTTTTTTAAATGAATCCTCACCTATTTTAGTATCTGTTTTAAGACAGAAGAGTGGAAAAGGGTGGGCAATTAGGGTTAAGTAATTCACCCAGCATCACATAGCCAGGAAGTATCTAAATCTAGATTTGAACCCAGGTCCTACCTACTCCAGTTATACTTTATCCATTGAGATACCAAAATTTTTAGTTTATAAAATTTGTTTTACCTAGGTTGCTTGAGATCAGCTAGTTTGTTTCTCTTTCTAGCACTATGACTTATAGTTTCCAATCAGGATTTTTCTCCTTTTACCTAAACAATATTATATATAATCCTTTTGATCTTTTTATTCCCATAGTTTGTTGTTGTTGTTGTTTATTTACCTTAAGCCAGATATATTATGGATTTAAAAGCAATATGGTATAGAGAAGTGTTGTCAAACTCAAATAGGAATGGGGGACACTAAGAGATACATAAAGATCTTTGTGAGCTGCATATTGACTTAAAATCACAAATCAACATTTTATATATTTTATCATATTTTTTTAAAATTCCTATTTACATTAGAAAAAAAATATTCTTTCTGTCTTAGAATCAACAAAGCAGAAGCGTGATAATGACTAGACAATCGGGGTTCTTGACTTGCTCAAAGTCACATAGCTACGAAGTACCTGAGGTCAGATTAGAACCCCCTGACTCCAGGCCTGGTTCTCTATCCACTGAGATAGCTAGTGTTCCTTTCCCCCATTACATTTTAAGCTAACTTATTAATACTTGGGAAATTTGATGCTAGATCATAAATATAACATCTCTACTGTAATAGAGAGCTAGCATTGAAGTTAGAAAATTTGGGGTTAATTTCCACTTCTGAAATTATCTGATCAAGTCATTTACCCTCTAAATTAAGGCACATGTCCATTCACTATCACTAGCCTATATTGTAGGTTTAAAAGATTTGTGTGTGTTGATCTATTGGCTTGATCATGATTGTGGCATTTCTATAACACATAACTTTAAGACTGTCTCTATGTCCCTGTGGAGGAGCAGAGATAGACAAATCATCATAAATAACAAAGGATCATTCTCTTACCCATTTAGTTCCTTCCTAGGCACATTCAAGGCGAAGTATTCTTTTTTATTTTGTATTTTTTGTCCCCATCTTCTAGGTTATCTGGTATGCATGAAAGCAACACACACAAGGAAAAAAATGTTTCCCTGTTCTCTATGTTAATCTCCATTTCCCAACATCAAGCATTTTTGATATTCATATGAATATCTGTTCAAGAAAATCATCTCCTTCAGAACCCATAATTATCCAGGTTCTGCCCCTTATTGTGAAAAGTCACAAATTCATTGTTCTAGGAAAATATGAGGGGCAAAGACACCATATAAAAGTATATCATGAAATGATTATTTCCAGGTATGCCCACACTCATCTCTGTGCAATGCCTCAAAACTATTCTTAAGCACATCTCAAAAGAAAGAAGAATGAAACTCAGTTCAGATTTATTCCACATTAGGTCATCCAGACATATTCAGATAATATGTTGAAGACCCATCCATCCTTTATTCATTCCTTGTATGGAAACCTTGATGAATATTGTTTGATGTGAGGGAATAAGAAAAGATAAAATTATAGATGATTCTATAGTCAAGGAAAAGGCATTTAAGATTTGAGAGTTACCTCTCAAATATACTCAAAACAAAACTTTGTTATTGTTATTTATTGGTTTTTAATTTTTTTCCTCAAGAACAAACTAAACTCAAAACCATGACAAGAAATGAAAAGTATGTATGCAAATCTAAAATATATTGACTTGTAGCTATTTTTTCCTGTGAATCTTCTGCATTCCTTTAAAACCAAGATTAACAGATGATAAGTGTAGGGGACTTGGTCCTGCCACACATTAACAGAAGGTGGAGAGTGAAAGACTGCCAAAACCTTAACTTCTTGTCTTTATGGTATTGAAACCATTTTAATGTCATTTTAAATTTGCTTAATTTAATCCCTGTCTCAATTTAAAGGGACATAAAACCTACTAGTTTTATTGTTATATGTAATTCTGTCCTCTGTGAACCGATATTTTAATTCAGACTATGAAGGCTTAATGCATGCAAATTTTAAGCACATGACACTGCTCCTCAATGTGCCCACCAATCACATGATATAATGAAATAGCAGCACCTAATCTTGTCACATTTATACTTATGTTGTCTGTTCTTCATGTGGATAATGAATACAAAGACAAGTCCTTCTCAAAGGACACAATAAAAGGGAATTTTCAAGTATTCTATCACTTGTGCACTTTGTTAGTAAAATTCCTTTCCTAGACAGAAAAAAAAATCATCTGTGCCCCCATACTTCCCATTTCAGTGATCTCTATCCTGCCCAAATCTTTTAAGATCTCAAGTGCAGTCAATCCTTTATATATCTATTTCCAGGATCAGTGATTTTTTTAGTTACTCCCTCCATTAACAGAGATCACTTGGATAATTGGTCTTTGAAGACACTGAGGAATGAGGCTTTATGAATTAATTAGCCTGGTTCACAACCAACAGATATAATGACCCATATTTGAAGCTTTTCAAGATAGGATTTACTAGAGGTTTCGAGAACTCAGTTTCTCTTTCAAGTCATAAGAGGGTCTGGGATATCGAATTTAATAGAGATAACTTGCATAGAGTATAAAATTTATAAATTTTTATTACCTTTATGATATTTTTCTCTTCCTATGGCCACCCACTGAGATTCCACATATGCTTTTCTTTTCTGAACACTTTGTGTCATCAAGACTTTCCCTTCCCAGCAATTTGGAATTATGCCCAAAGGGCTCTAAAAGACTGTGTGCCCTTTGATCCAGCCATAACACTGCTGGATTTGTACCTTAAAGAGATAATAAGGAAAAAGACTTGTACAAGAATATTCATAGCCACGTTCTTTGTGGTGGCAAAAATTTAGAAAATGTGGGGATACCCCTCAATTGGGGAATGGCTGAGGTTGTGGTATCTGTTAGTGATGGAATACTATTGTGCTCAAAGGAATAATGAGCTGGGGGAATTCCATGTGAACTGGAATGACCTCCAGAAATTGATGCAGAGTGAAAGGAGTAGAACCAGGAGAACAATGTATACAGAGACTGATCCACTTGGATACAATCAAATGTAATTGACTTCTCTACTAGTAGCAATGCAATGATCCAGAACAATTTGGAGGGACTTATGAGAAAGAACACTATCCACATGCAGAGAAAGAAATGTAGGAATAGAAACACAGAAGAAAAACAACTGCTTGATCACTTGGGTTAATGGAGATATGATTGGGGATGTAGACTCTAAAATGATCACCCTAATACAAATATTAATAATATGGAAATAATTCTTGATCAATGACACATGTAAAACCCAGTGGAATTGTGCATCAGATACAAGAGGGGGTTGGAGGTTGTGACAAGGAAATCACTTTAAAAGACTGATATATATTAATTGAAGGTCGCCAAGGAATTCAGCTATGTAATTCCTAAATGAAAACTCAAGTCAGCAGTCAACCTTTTATAGAGTTTAATTACAAACAGGAGGAAGAAAGTAATTAGAGAGAGAGAGAGAGAGAGAGAGAGAGAGAGAGAGAGAGAGAGAGAGAGAGAGAAAGGGGAGAGAAGGGAATAGGGGGAATAGGGCTTAAATACCCCTTCCATTTAGGCTGGGCCAAAAGGCCCAAGCCGTTAGATAGCTGAGGCAAAGAAAGGAGATCAGTCCCTATTACTCATGTGACCAAAATGGAGAAACAGTCTCAGGGGCCTCCACCTCCAACTTCCTTCAGAGCAGCTTCCTTCAGAGCCAGCACAACCTCTCAGAGCCAAAACCTCTCCAACCAATCCCCTAGTCCTCAGACCCCGCTATCTTTAAGGAAACCATCCAAGTTCCCTCCCCTCAGTTCTCATATCTACCAATCACTGTCCATGTCTTCCCTGTGCCAATGGTGGCTCTACCTTAACCCAGGACCACCCAGAGGACTGTGGCTTTGCACATGTCTGTTGAAGGTCATATTTTCAAATAATTAAATCTTGATCCTTTGCTACAGCCCTTCCTAAATCCTGTTACCCTGAGTAGGGTAGAGATTGGAATAATTAAATTTTGATCTATGCTGCAGCCCTTCCTAAATCCTGTTAGGACTGAGTAGGGTGGAGATTGTAATTTCCAAGACCTGGTTCTGTCATTCCAGGTATCTCTATTGTATCAATTCTAAAATCAATCATGACTCAAAGAAATTCCTGTTCTATGCTTAAGCATAGGTCAAAGCCCTTTCCATTGTTCAGCAAAAGGTTTCTGTCCTAAAGTAATCTTAAGAAGGGAGGAGGAGGAACCTCCCATGGCAATGGGGTTCACATTCCAATAGAGTTCCCACTATCAATAGGAAATTTTTCAAGTATGAAATTTCCCAATGGTGAAATTTCCAACATTTACAAGTCTAAGAAATTTTAAGCTTTACAGGGTATAAGAATGATATTGGAAAAATAAGCATTATTTTATTAGTTTAGGGATAAAAAGTAGAGTGGCTGGTTTGAGAAAGAAGTGGAGTTTGAAGCAGAGCTAAGAGAGCATGTTAATTTCAATTGTTGACAGTTATAACAGTTTTTTTCTATGTTAATTACCCTCTCTGGCAGTTGAGAGTTGGTCTCTGGCAGTTGGCAGAGATACACACTCAGAGACTCTCTCTCAAGGCTGGAGGAGGTAACATCTTTGCCTTTCTCTCTGTCTGTGGGAAAGACCTGAAGGAACTTAGTATTTTCCTTTCCTAACTTGGGAAACACTATTGAATATCTATTGTGGTTTTTATAGATTGTTTAACTCTGAGAAGACCAAAGAAAAACCTGGTCTTTTGTTGGGTCCTAACTTGGTTTTTGTTGAGACTAAACCAGCTAGCCTTTGCTATTTTATAATTTGAAAGTGAAGTTAAGAATTATAAGAACAAACAGTGGTAGTTTTTATTTAGATAGTATAAATTTGGGTTAGTCAGATCAGGGAGGAGTAGTATAGCCTGTGAAACACAGAAGTGGTTACTTGTGGAACCAGGGAGTTTATTTGGGTTGATTTAGAATCCCTTAGAATTAGAAATCCCTCTTTATTCTTATATATTTCAATAAATATTTTATTTTTATGAGTCTCTTTAGCATCCTTGCACCTGGACCTGAAGGGAAGTTCACATTTGAGCTTCACTTTATCACTGAAGATAATTTTGATTACATCTATCAAAAGTATCTGAACAGGACTTCCGGGTAATCATGGCTACAATCTAGACGCCACACGCTTCCTCTCCCCTGCACCGAACGAAATAGACTACATCAAAGGAGAATAAAAATCACCTTTGGAGGAACAGAAGGACACCCCAGTACTCCCAGTACTCCACTGAGGCGAGAGGTACATGGGGTTTGAACATTTCCACGCTATAATAAGGAGAAAAAGCTTGCACAGAAAAGTGAACTGAGCCGCCCTTCCCCCACCCCACCTCCCCCACTAAACCAGAGTGAGCTACATGAGTGCTCACCAGGACAACGAGTGAGTGGGGAATGTCACTGTCTGGGGGGGGCACTCCAGGGTCCTTGGGATCTGGGGACTGCCAGGAAAAAAACATCTCAGGGTGGTTTCACTGGAGAATCCAGTGCTCCAGTGGAGCTGTACTTGGGGCGGGCTGCGCTGAACATCTCTGCGGAGCTAAACACCAGAGGCAGACCACGCGTTGATTATCTGGGCAAAGCTGAACACCTGGGCAGTGTGGCTGTGATCAGGGACCCAGCTCTCTAAGAAACCTCGGAGGCTGGGAAGAACTAGTCTGAAGCAACCTAAATTCACAGAAAAACTGCCCATATAACCCAGACCAAAAAGGAAAGGGGAATAAAACCACCAAAGGGATGGCTCACATGGCCCAAAATCAAGCCTCCAGGAAGAAAGGGAAAAAAGTGACTATTGAAAACTTTTATGGTGGAAGTACCAAGGAAAAGAGGAGAATGAGGAGGAAATCCAAAAAAATTCAGAACACGCCTCCCAAAATGGAAACTATCAACAAGCTCTGGAAGATCTCAAACTGGAACTCATCCAAAAGATGGAAACCTGGAAAGAAAAATGGGAGAAAGAGATCAGCTGTCTGACAGATAAGAATGCTCAGTTAGAAAAAGAACTCGAAGCATCCAATACAAGGGCAGACAAGGCTGAAAAGCAAAACCAGTCCCTAAAGACCAGAATTAAGCACCTCGAAGAAAGTGAGATGATAAAACAGCAAGAATCAATAAAGCAAACCCAAAAAATTAATGAATTGGAAGAAAACATAAAATATCTCACTGAGAAGGACACAGATCTGGAAAACAGAGGGAGAAGAGAAAATCTCTGAATTATCGGTCTCCCAGAAAAACCAGAGATGAACAATAAACTCGATATTATTCTACAGGAGATTAAAAAAGAAAATTGCCCTCATGTTCTGGAGCAAGGGGGCAAAATAGAAATAGAAAGGGTTCATAGAACACCCTCTATACTAAATCCCCAAAAGACAACGCCTAGGAATGTAATTGCCAAATTCAAGAGCTTCCAAGTAAAGGAGAAAATCCTACAAGAAGCCAAGAAGAAGAGCTTCAGATATAAGGGGGCTCCCATAAGGATCACACACGACTTAGCGGCTAACACACTAAGAGACCACAAAGCATGGAACACGATATTTAGAAAGGCAAGAGAGCTGGGTCTCCAACCAAGAATCAACTACCCAGCAAAACTGACTATATACTTCCAGGGGAAAGTATGGGCATTCAACAAAATAGAAGATTTCCAAGCATTTGCTAAGAAAAGACCAGAGCTCTGTGGAAATTTTGATATCCAAGCACAGGAAGCAAAAGAAACATGAAAAGGTAAATATGATAGAAAGGGAAAAGGAGATAAATCTTATCTTTTTCTTTAAGTCAAACTCTCTTCTATAAGGACTACATTTACATCAAATTATATATATTAATTATGGAGAAAATGTTTTGTGTAACTCTCATAAATTGTATCATCATAAGAGTAGTTAGAAGAAACATGCATAGGGAAAGATTGGGGCATTAAGAAGATTTGGGGAAAGTAGGGACAAAAAAAGGAAAAGGGAGGGGGGAACCGTCGATAATAATAAGAATAAATTCAAGAAATAGGGGGGGAATCAATAGAATAATCTTTCCCATATAAAGATACACATGGGAAGGGGAGGGGAAGAACTCTCATATGAGAAGGAGAGGAAGAGAGCGTGAAGTGGAATTACTTAAACCTTACTCTCAGTGAAATCAAATCTGAGAGGGAAGAACATCTAGATCCAGTGGGATCCTGAATTCTATCTTATCCATTAGGGCAAGAAAGAAAGGAAAATTAAGGAGGGGGAGGGGGGAGGGAGAACAAAAAGGGAGGGAAGGAGAGGGGGGAGGGGAAGGGAGCATAAAAAGGGAGGGGCTAGAAAGGGAAGCATCTCAAGGGAGGGGACTAGGGGGGAATGGATTTAGTTTATCCCCATTGAAGATGATATTACCTGATGGATTTAGATATATACTGTTTATTATTTTTAGGAATGACCCTTCTATTCCTATGCTCTCTAGTGTTTTTAGTAGGAATGGGTGTTGTATTTTATCAAAAGCTTTTTCTGCATCTATTGAGATAATCATGTGGTTCTTGTTGGTTTGCTTGTTGATGTGGTCAATTATGTGGATAGTTTTCCTAATGTTGAACCAGCCCTGCATCCCTGGTATAAATCCTACTTGATCATGGTGGATGACCCTTCTGATCACTTGCTGGAGTCTTTTTGCTAGTATCCTATTTAAGATTTTTGCATCTATATTCATTAGGGAGATTGGCCTATAGTTTTCTTTCTCTGTTTTTGACCTGCCTGGTTTTGGAATCAGTACCATGTTTGTGTCGTAAAAGGAGTTTGGTAGAACTCCCTCTTTGCTTATTATGTCAAATAGTTTGTATAGTATTGGGATTAACTGTTCTCTGCATGTTTGATAGAATTCACTGGTGAATCCATCAGGCCCTGGGGATTTTTTCTTAGGAAGTTCTTTGATGGCCTGTTGGATTTCTTTTTCTGATATGGGATTATTTAAGAAAACTATTTCTTCTTCTGTTAGTCTAGGCAATTTATATTTTTGTTAATATTCATCCATATCACCTAGGTTGGTATATTTATTGCCGTATAGTTGGGCAAAGTAGTTTTTAATGATTGCCTTAATTTCCTCTTCGTTGGAGGTGAGGTCCCCCTTTTCTTCCTTGATGCTGTTAATTTGCCTTTCTTCTTTCCTTTTTTAATTAGATCAACCAGTACTTTGTCTATTTTGTCTGATTTTTCAAAGTACCAGCTTCTAGTCTTGTTTATTAGCTTAATAGTTCTGTCACTTTCTATTTTATTAATTTCTCCCTTAATTTTTAGGATCTCTAGTATGGTTTTCTTCTGGGGGTTTTTAATTTGTTCATTCTCAAGTTTTTTGATTTGCATTTCCAATTCCTTGATCTCTGTCCTCCCTAATTTGTTAATATATGCACTCAGGGATATGAATTTTCCTCTAAGTACTGCCTTGGCTGCATCCCATAAGGTTTGAAAGGATGTTTCGCCTTTGTCATTTTCTTCAACGAAATTGTTAATTGTTTCTATGATTTCTTCTCTAACTATCCTATTTTGGAGTATCATGTTATTTAATTTCCAATTAATTTTTGATTTGGGTCTCCATGTACCCTTGCCGATCAATATTTTAATTGCCTTGTGATCTGAAAAGGTTGCAGTTATTATTTCTGCTTTTCTGCATTTGAGTGCCATGTTTAAAACCCACATAAGTCATCAGCATTTCTATATAATTCCAACACAGCTCTGCAGCAAGAACTAGAAAGAGAAATCCCATTCAAAATTACCCTAGACAAAATAAAATACTTAGGAATCTATCTCCCAAGACAAACACAGGATCTATATGAACACAACTACAAAACACTTTCCGCACAACTAAAACTAGACTTGAACAATTGGAAAAACATTAACTGCTCATGGATAGGACGAGCCAATATAATAAAAATGACCATCCTACCCAAACTCATCTATCTATTTAGTGCCATAACCATGGAACTTCCAAAATTTTTTTTTACTGATTTAGAAAAAACCATAACAAAGTTCATTTGGAATAACAAAAGATCAAGGATATCCAGGAAATAATGAAAAAAAAAAATACAAAGGAAGGGGGTCTTGCAGTCCCAGATCTCAGACTATATTACAAAGCAGTGGTCATCAAAACAATTTGGTACTGGCTAAGAGACAGAAAGGAGGATCAGTGGCATAGACTGGGGGCAAACAACCTTAGCAAGACAGTATATGACAAACCCAAAGATCCCAGCTTTTGGAACAAAAATCCACTATTTCATAAAAACTGCTGGGAAAATTGGAGGACAGTGTGGGAAAGATTAGGCTTAGATCAACGCCTCACACCCTACACCAAGATAAATTCAAAATGGGTGAATGACTTGAACATAAAGAAGGAAACTATAAGAAAAGTAGGCGAACACAGAATAGTATATATGTCAGACCTTTGGGAAGGGAAATACTTCAAAACCAAGCAAGAATTAGAAAGAGTTACAAAATGCAAAATAAATAATCTGGATTACATCAAATTAAAAAGTTTTTGTACAAACAAAACCAATGTAACCAAAATCAGAAGGGTAGCAACAAATTGGAAAACAATCTTCATAAAAACCTCTGACAAAGGTTTAATTACTCAAATTTATAAAGAACTAAATCAATTGTACAAAAAATCAAGCCATTCTCCAATTGACAAATGGGCAAGGGACATGAACAGGCAGTTCTCAGCCAAAGAAATCAAAACTATTAATAAGCACATTAAAAAGTGCTCTACATCTCTTATAATCAGAGAGATGCAAATCAAAAGAACTCTGAGGTTTCACCTCACACCTAGCAGATTGGCTAACATGACAGCTATGGAAAGTAATGAATACTGGAGGGGATGTGGCAAAGTGGGGACATTAATTCATTGCTGGTGGAGTTGTGAATTGATCCAACCATTCTGGAGGGCAATTTGGAACTATGCCCAAAGGGTGATAAAAGAATGTCTACCCTTTGATCCAGCCATAGCACTGCTGGGCTTGTACCCCAAAGAGATAATGGACAAAAAGACTTGTACAAAATTATTCATAGCTGCGCTCTTTGTGGTGGCCAAAAATTGGAAAACGAGGGGATGCCCTTCAATTGGGGAATGGCTGAACAAATTGTGGTATATGTTGGTGATGGAATACTATTGTGCTAAAAGGAATAATAATGTGGAGGAATTCCATGGAGACTGGAACAACCTCCACCAAGTGATGCAGAGCGAAAGGAGCAGAACCAGGAAAACATTATACACAGAGACTGATACATTGTGGTACAATCGAAGGTGATGGACTTCTCCATTAGTATCAATGTAATTTCCCTGAACAATCTGCAGGGATCTAAAAAAAATACTACCCTCAAGCAGAGGATAAACTGTGGGAGTAAAAACACCGATGAAAAGCAACTGCTTGACTACAGGGTTGGAGGAGATAAGACTGAGGAGAGACTCTAAATGAACACTATAATGCAAATTCCAACAACAGGGAAATGGGTTAGAGTCAAGAACACATGTGATAACCAGTGGAATCATGGGTCAGCTATGGGAGAGGGAAAGGCGGGGGGGGGGGGGGGGGGGGAGGGGAGGAAAAGAAAATGATCTTTGTTTCCAGTGAATAATGTACGAAAAAGACCAAATAAAATAATGTTTTTAAAAAAAGTATCTGAACAGTTTTGAAACTATATTGAATAGTTTTTCCATCTAAATATTTTATTTCTACAACTCACCAATTTATTTTTACAGTGGGAAGGGAGGAAAAGAACATGAGTCTTGTAACCATGGAAAAATATTCTAAATTAACTTATTAAATAAAATTTTCAAAATAAAAATTAAAAAAAGACTTTCCCTTTCCTCTTTTTTACCCAAATTTTTCATCTAATCTATTTCCTAAGTCCTTACTAAGGTACTGGTAGTTAATTTTATGACCATTCATAGGCTTATATGATCATATTTCAGAAAAGTTTTATATGGTATCTTTCCGGGAGAGAGTTTTTGCTTTTCTTTTTTGAAGACACAATGGAAAGACTAAAGGAGTGAGAATTTGGGGCATTATTTGAGGACCAGAAACAACTTGATGTCACTCAAAGTGTCTAGTTCTTCTACTTTCACTTAATACTGATGGCTCTAGAATTTAGAAAGTTGCAAATGATTCTGTTAATACATTATCTAACTCCTTATAATTAAAATAAAAGATCACTGGTGAAATCACCTTCAGGAATTGGACTAGATGATCTGAAAGATCTATTCCAATTCTATATCTGTGATCATATCAACAACTTTGTGAAATTGGTAATGCAAATATTACATTCTCTAGTTTTATAAATGAGGAAATCAAATATCAGAGAGTATAAGGATTAAAATTTATGGTTCAACTAAAATATGAAAGAATGTGGTAACCAATATTATAACTCATGTCAAAATGACTTTTTATTTAGCAGCTTTATTTATAGAGGGAAAGAATAGAGAAATATGAAAGAGGGTAGAGTAAGCAGTCTAGCTTATCACCCTAAATGTTTCTCTGTTACCTGGCTTATCTCAGGCTGGGCTAATTATCCCTCCATCAGAGGACCCTCAGCCAGAGAGCCATTTAGCCAGAGGACCTGTTGGTGAATAACCATGTGGCCTCCTCCAGAAACTAATCTCTCCAGAAGCCATGAAAAGAGTCAGCTTTTTACTCACTCATGTTGTAGTCCAAAGGGGAAGATCCAAGAGCAGGCTTACCAAATACTAGAATTCCAAATCCACCCTGAAGTAAGTCCTCCACCAACTGCAAGAGCTTTGAAAGTGTTTGAATACCTCCTTCACAGGAAGTTGTAGCCTCTTTTAATGACTTCTTGTCACTTCCTTTACCTCCCTCCACTTTACAGGGACCAATATCAGTCTATAACTTTGCTTAGGACTGCCTAGGGGCAGTCAGTCATTTCCAAGTTGTCACCCACTTTAACAAAGGGTTGCAGACCTCCCCCACTTAGGTGTTAAGTAGGGTGTATAAGCTTCTGCTGATAAAATTTAAAAGTAGGCAGGGAAGAGTTAATCTGTTCTTCACAATTCCCCCTGTTATCCATTGGGAAATTTCCCCAATGGATCATTTGACATAATCAACTTATGCCCCTAAAAATCTTCTAACTGCAGGCGCATGCAATATTGCACCTTCTAAGAGGAAACTACAATAATTAGATGTAAGAAGGAAATAGAAGAGACAGAGCAAAACCCAGTGTTTGCTAGGTGAATTGACAAAAAAATCAATTGGGGGCAGTCTCTTTTGGCATAAAAGTTTACATTCAAAATAAATGTGTTCAACCCACTTCAGTTCAATAAATTTTACCACAAAGTTTGTTTTGGATAATCTAATGCAGTGTAGATTTCTGAAGCTATCTTTTCTCCAAACAGTTCGTTTTCTGGATTCAAGGAGTTAGTAAGCTTCTTTTTCTGATATTTTTCCCAAACAAAATTTTAAATTGTGGATTTTATGAAAAAATATATAATCCCTCCTGAGGAGAGTGTTGAGCAACACCCAAATACATGGTTGAGTTGTGGGGAGTATGAGTCAATTAGCAAAAGAAAATAAAAATATTTAAAAACCCAATTAAATGAGAAAAATTAAATTTTGGGGAAAAAATAAAATCTGTGTATACAAAATTTCTGAGTAAACAAAAATAAATCTGTAATAGGTTCTTAAAACAGCATTCAATTAGAATAATTTTGTCCCACAAGTCTATAGGACAAATGCAGCAATATTACCCTTACCCATTGACAGCCAGGACTACAAGAATACCATACTATAAGAGGGAAAAAAGGACTAGATTTTTGTGTAAAAGGAAAGTGTCTTTTCCTGCTCTGATTTTCACTTCACACTCAGAGATAGGGGGGCCAGGATGGTAGCCAAACTTGGGTACGTGTCCAAATGTGGCATGGGGAAGACCTACATCTGACATACGTCAAACAACTACAACCTTGGACCTCAAACAAGTTGTCTGTCTTGGCACAGATCTCATCAATCCCACCAGGATTTGTTGGTCTCCTCAACCTTGTGCTCATAGGTATTGTGCAGATTGCTCTTTATGCTCTCCTTGGCACTGCAATGGCTCTTTCATGATCCCTTCTCCTAGACACAGACATAATCATTAATCAGAGCCCATAATATTTATCAATAAATGGCAGGTTTTCATAGTCTAAAGCTTTTGGGTATGCATTAATATTATAGTAAATAAATACTTAAAATTTATATTATTGCAAAATCAGAAAACAGATTAATATTGATTATATATAAGTGTAATATATAAGAAAGGAGAAGAAAAAACCAAATATTCCTTTGAAAATGAAAAGAAAAGCAACAATAAAATAAAAATTCAGGAATTCAATGTCATCCCAGAAAGAGCATCCACTTGTCTAATGATTTTTATCTACAATGCCTGTAACAGGATACAATAAGTTTCAATAGAAGGTATTCTTTTTACATGTGAGCAATGTATCCAAGCATCCTTTTCTCCAATTTTTGTAGCTGTCAGAGTGGTTAACACTACTTGAAATGGACCTTCCCTGGCAGGCTGTGTTGCTCCAGTATGCTACAAATTTTTATGGACATCTTGTCTCCTGGATTTAAGTCATGAAGTGAAAAGTCTATAGGTCCGGCTTGTACTGCAGCTCCAGATTCATGAAGTTCTCACAATTTGTTCTGCAATTCCTGTACATAGGAAGCAAGAGAAGTGTCTCCCCCTAATAGTTATGTATATGCAGGAGAAAAAGGCTTAGTCTGTATAGGAGGATGTCCAAAAAGCATCTAAAATTGTGAGATGTGTAGATCTCCCCTGGATCTGCTTCACAGACAAAATAAAGTTAGAGGGAGAGCTTCAGGTCATGTTAAATATGTCTAGTGCAAAATTTGCTAATCATAGTATTAAGCTCTTTGTTCATTCTTTCAACTTGGCCTGAGCTCTTGGGGTGACAGTGTACATGGAATTTAGGAGTTATCTGCAGACAGGAATAAATTTGGAAAAGATGGGAATTGGTAAAATTATTTCCTCTGTCTGAATCTATTAGTTCTGGCTGGCCAAAGTGAGGAATAATCTTTTTTAAGAGTATGTTAGCAAAAAAAAAAGCTGCTGTGGTGTGGGCGATAGGAAATGCTTAAGGTCATATGTCCAGTTATGTCAGATCCTTATGTAGAGATGAAATTTGTAATGTCCAGCCTTTGGCATTGTTATAAAATAAATTTGCAGATGTTCAAAAGGTATATAAGCCAAAGGGCACCCACCAAATGCTATGCCACAAAAGGAGTGCTGGTTATATCCTTGGCAAATAGGGCATGCTGTATTCACTTTAAAGGTTATAGTAGTTATACCAGGGGATATTCAAACTCTTTTAACAGAGTCTACAATGCCTTGGGTACCAAAGTGACCATTTTTATTCACATATTGGCATATTTGGTGATAAAAACTTCTAGGGAGCAGGGGTTTTCCTTCAGATGAAACCCATACTCTATTAATCTGTTTTGCTTAAAATTTTTGTTTCCTTTTTTCCACTTCTTTTTCATTATAAGAAAGTGATAAATATGATTCGTTATTCATTGTCAAATTTAAAATTAATTCAGGACCTTCTCAGGTCACTAGCTTTTCAGCATTATCTGCCCAGTCATTTCCCATAGAGACAGGGTTAGTGCCATCTGTATGGGCAGAGCAATGAACTATGGCTAGGGCTTCAGGTAGCTGCAAAGTATAAAAAACTTCAATATGTGACTTTTAGATTTACTCCACCCTACTTAGTCTAACAAAATAGGAATGTCTATACCCCTATTTAAGGATTAAGTGTTGAGAAAGATGGCCTATGACAGACATGTGCCAGCAAATGAAAAATAAGAAACAACTGACAGACCCCATGGGCTGTCCTAAGTCACGATTAAGCTACCATTGGTACATTTGAGATGCAGGAAGTGATGCAAAAAACGGTCTATATATTTCACATCACTTCCTCTTTCCAGGCTCTTTTTTTTGGAGAGGTGGCTCTAGCTCTTGTGGCAAGGAGGTGGCTGTTGGCAACATGCTGTGTGTCTTGGCATTTTGGCATGGCTGCAGCTATTGTCCAGGTTTGGCAGTGAGCATCGTTGATACAGTAACTGAGAGAAGCTTAATATCGTAGGTCAGGTGAGGCATCATCTCTGAGCTCTCTCGGAATTTAGGCTGATTCCTTTTTTTTCTGTTAACTCCTAAAAACACCATCCTCCTAGGAGGCCCCTTATCTTGGAGGAGGCCTCATGGATGGAAGGTCTCTGAATTCCCCTTGGCTCAGGCTAGGCCAGAGAAATTCTATATCCTATTCCCTCTCTCTTTTTCTTAATTCCTTCCCTCTATATTAATTAAACCACCATGAAATTTCCAAGCTGTCTTGAGTATTACATTTGGGATTTAAATTAATCCCTGGGGAACATAAGGATAATATATTAGTCAAAACTTCTAAATTTACCCCTTACAGTATGGCTAATCCATGAAGCATGTAACCAGGACCCTCAAATTTCTGTGAAACCTCTTCCCTTTCTCTGTTTATTACTTCCTCAAATCAGTCTTTAAAAAAAAAAAACTTAACTTCTGTCTTGCAGTGTTTGAGGCCAGATTTGAACCCAGGACCTCTCAATTCTAGGCCTGACTTTCAATCCACTAAGGCACCCAGCTGCACCCTCAAGTCAGTCTTTTAAGCATATAACACAGCAGTTCAAAACACAGCTGCGAGATTAGTTGAATATAAAGCATTTTTCCCTCTTTTCTCCTTAATTTGAATTAAACACAGCTGCTTTGTTGTTGTTGTTGTTTAATAAGTTTCAGTACTGTTTATTTGCTGAATTTTTAAGGATTTTTGTTTGGAGACTGGTAAGGTATAGTAGGTTTAGAATATACAGAATAACAATATAGTGTATTTTTAGTACAAAGCTTTGATATTTGGTAATTCATGAAAGATAGCAAACTTCTGGTGTCTAATTCCAAAGACTAGATGTCTTTTTTCTTTCTACTTTTTTTTTTTGGTTACAATACTCACTTTATTTCCTTCCCTTCCCTCCAACCACAGCCAACACACAATTCCATTGGGTAATACTTGTGTCCCTGATCAGAACCTATTTCCATATTGTTGTTGTTTACACTAGGATGTTCATTTAGAGTCTACATTCCCAACCATATCTCGTCAACCCATGTATTCAAGCAGTTGTTTTTCTTCCGTGTTTTCACTCCCACTGTGTTTCCTCTGCATGTGGATAGTGATTTTTCTCATAGGTTCCTCCTAATTGTTCAGGGTCATTGCATTGCCATTAATGGAGAAGTCCATTACATTCGATAGTACCACAGTGTATCAGTCTCTGTGTACAATGTTTTCCTGGTTCTGCTCCTCTCAATCTGCATCAATTCCTGGAGGTTGTTCCAGTCCCCATAGAATTCCTCCACTTTTAGTATTCCTTTGAGCACAATAATATTCCATCACCAACATATACCACCATTTGTTCAGCCATTCCCCAATTGAAGGGCATCCTTTCATTTTCCAAATTTTTTGCCACCACAGAGAGTGCAGCTATGAATATTTTTGGACGTGCCTTTTTCCTTATTATCTCTTTGGGGTACAAACCCAGCACTGCTTTGGCTGGATCAAAGGGCAGACAGTCTTTTATCACCCTTTGGGCAGAGTTCCAAATTACCCTCCACAATGGTTGGATCAATTCACAACTCCACCAGCAATGAATTAATGTCCTAACTTTGCCACACCCCCTGCAGCACTCATTACTTTCCTTTGCTGTTATGTCAGCCAATCTGCTAGGTGTGAGGTGATACCTCAGAGTTGTTTTGATTTTAATTTCTCTGATTATTAGAGATTTAGAGCACTTTTTCATATGCCTATTAATACTTTTGATTTCTTTAACTGAAAATTGCCTATTCATGTCCCTTGTCCATTTATCAGTTTGAGAATGGCTTGATTTTTTGTACAATTGGTTTAGTTCTTTATAAATTTGAGTAATTAGACCTTTGTCAGAGATTCTTGTAAGGAAGATTGTTTCCCAATTTGTTGCATCCCTTCTAATTTTGGATTCATTAGCTTTGTTTGTACAAAAACTTTTTAATTTCATGTAATCAAAATTATTGATTTTACATTTTGTGATTTTTTTCCTAGCTCTTGCTTGGTTTTAAAATCTTTCCTTTCCCAAAGATCTGACAAGTATACTATTCTGTGTTTGTCTAATTTGCTTATAGTTTCCTTCTTTATATTCAGGTCATTCACACATTCTGAGTTTATCTTGGTGTAGGTTATGAGATGTTTATCTAAACCTAATCTCTCCCATACTCTCTTCCAATTTTCCCAGCAGTTTTTTTATGAAATAGTGGGTTTTGGACCCCAAAACTTGGATCTTTGGACTTATAATGGTCTGTCTTCCTTAGGTCATTTACCCCTAGTCTATGCCACTGATTCTCCTTTCTGTCTCTTAGCTAGTACCAAATTGTTTTGATGACAATTGCTTTATAGTATAGTTTGAGATCTGGAACTGCAAGTCCTTCTTCCTTTACATTTTTTTTTTCATGATTTTCCTGGATATCCTTGATCTTTTGTTCTTCCAAATGAACTTTTCTATGTTTTTTTCTAATTCAGTAAAAAAAGATTTTTTGGTAGTTCAATGGGTATGGCACTAAATAAGTAAATTAATTTGGGCAGGATTGTCATTTTTATTATGTTAACTCATCCTACCCATGAGCAATCAATGTTTCTCCAATTGTTTAGATCTAGTTTTAATTGTGTGGAGAATGTTTTGTAGTTGTTTTCATATAGTTCCTGTGTTTTTCTCAGCAGATAAATCCCTAAGTATTTTATATTGTCTAGGGTGATTTTAAATGGAATTTCTCTTTCTGATTCTTGCTACTGAAATGGGTTAGAGATATATAGAAATGGTGATGACTTATGTGGGTTTATTTTGTATCCTGCAATTTTGCTAAAGTTGTTGATTATTTTGACAACATTTTGGTTGATTCTCTAGGATTCTTTAACTAGACCATCATATCATCTGCAAAGAGTGATAGCTTGTTCTCTGCATTGCTAATTTTTATACCTTCAATTTCCTTTTCTTCTCTAATTGCTCCTGCTAATGTTTCTACTACAATGTTGAATAATAAAGGTGATAATGGACATCCTTGTTTCACTCCTGATCTTACTGAGAAGATTTCTAGTTTATCCCCATTGCAGATGATGTTTGCTGATGGTTTTAGATAAATACTGTCTATTATTTTTAGGAAAGGCCCTTCTATTCCTATACTTTCAAGTGTTTTCAATATGAATGGGTGTTGTTTTTTATCAATGATTTTTTCTAAATCTATTGAGATAATCATGTGTTTTTTGTCAGTTTGCTTGTTAATATGGTCAATTATGTGGATAGTTTTCCTAATATTGAGCCATTCTTGGATTCTTGATATGAATCATATGGTCATATGATATGGTCATAGTGAATAACCCTTGTGATGACTTGCTGGAGTCTTTTTGCTAGTATCCTATTTAAGATTTTTGCATCTATATTCATTAAGGAGAATGATCTATAGTTTTCTTTGTCTGTTTTTGACCTGCCTGGTTTCATGATAAGTAACATATTTGTGCTATAGAATGAATTTGGTAGAACTCCTTCTTTACTAATTCTGTCAAATGGTTTCTATAATATTGGTCTTAGTTGTTCTTTGAATGTTTGATAGAATTCTTTTGTGAATCCATCTGGACGTGGGAATTTTTCTTAGGGAGTCCTTTGATGATTTTTTCAATTTATTTTTCTAATATGGGGTTGTTTACATAATCTATTTCTTCCTCTGTTACTCTAGGCAATTTACATTTTTGTAAGTAATCATCCATATCATCTAGATTGTCATATTTGTTGCCATATAATTGGGTATAATAGTTCTTAATGATTGCCTTAATTTCCTCTTCATTAGAGGTGAGGTCTCTCTTTTCATCTTGGATACTGTCAATTTGATTTTTCTTCTTTCCTTTTTTTAATTAGACTGACCAGTACTTTGTCTATTTTATTTGTTTTTTCAAAGTACCAGCTTCTAGTCTTATGTATTAAATCAATAGTTCTTTGACTTTCAATTTTATTAATTTCTTCTTTGATTTTTAGGATCTCTAATTTAGTCTTCATCTGAGGATTTTTAATTTGTTTGCTTTCTAGTTTTTTTTAATTTGCATGCCCAATTCATTGACCTCTGCCCTTTTAAATTTGTTAATATATGAACTCAAGGATATAAATTTCCCCCTGAGTACTGCTTTGGCTGCATTCCATAGGTTTTGAAAGGATGTCTCATCATTGTCATTTTCTTCAATTTCAAATTAATTTTTTATTTACCTCTCCATGTACCCTTAGTAATTATTATTTTTATTGCATTGTGATCTGTGAAGCTTGCATTCATTATTTCTGCTCTTTTGCACTTGTTTGCAATGTTTTTATGCCCTAGTACATGATCAGTCTTTGTGAATGTACCATGTGCTGCTGAAAAGAAGGTGTATTCCTTTTTATCCCTATTCATTTTTCTCCACATATCTACTAAGTCAAATTTTTCTAAGATTTCATTCAATTCTCTTACATCTTTCTTATTTATTTTTTGGTTTGATTTATCTAGTTATGATAAAGGAAGTTTCAGGTCTGCCACTAGTATAGTTTTTCTATCTATTTCATCTTTGAGCTCCACTAGTTTTTCCTTTAGAAATTTGGATGCTCTGCCATTTGGTGCATACATGTTGAGTATGGATATTTTCTCATTGTCTATACTGCCTTTTATCATGATTTAATTACCTTCCCTATATCTTTTAAATAGATTTATTTTTACTTTTGCTTTGTCAGATATCATGATTGTGATTCCTGCCTTCTTTTTATCAGTTGATGCCCAATAGATTTGTCTCCATCCTCTTACTTTCACCTTATGCGTATCTGCCTTCCTCATGTTTGTTTCTTGCAGACAGCATATGGTAGGGTTTTGGATTCTAATCCACTCTGCTATTTGCTTGCATTTTATGGGTGAGTTCATTCCATTCACATTCAGAGTTATGACGACCAGCTATGTATTTCCTAGCATTTTGATTTCTACTCCTAGTCCTGCCTTTTCTTCTTTCACTATTTCCTTCTACACCAATGTTTGTTTTTAATCAATCCCCCTAGTTCCCACCCTTATTTTACTTCCCTTTTATCCCCCTCTCTTCTTAACCCCCCATTATTTTCTTTGCAGTCTTTTTAAAACTTTCCCCACCCTCTCCCTCCCTTATACTACTTCCCTCTCCACCAGTCTATTTGTTACCCTTGTACTCCCCTATAGGGTGCAATTCTATTCTCTGCCCGAATGGATTGGATTGTTCTTCCCTCTTTGGGTCAATTTCAATGCACTTAAGAGTTGAGTATTTCCTGTTCCAACACGTTTACCCTTCCAGTATATTGATATTCTCCCCCCTCCTACCATAATCTTCATTGTGACTTATAAATTTATCCCCTTTTGTTTCTCTTCCCATTTTTTTACTATTAAACTCTTTTTTATCTCTAGTTGTATATATATATATATATATATATATATATATATATATATATATACACACACACACACATATATGTACAGGTGTAAATATTTATGCATACATATATCTATATACCTATTTATATCTTATTATTTCATCCCATACAGTATGTCACTGTTCACTCTAAGTGTAATTATTCTATTTGCCCAGGTGATAACAACAGTTTTTAAGAGTTGTCGATGATCTCTTTTCTTATAGGGATACATATCATTTTACTTAATTGAGTCTTTTAAAAAAAGTTTTGTTTTTCTTTTCTTTATTTTACTTTACTTTTTTCCCCCTTTTTTAATTACCTTTTGATGGTTCTCTTGAGTTCTCTGCTTGGACATCTAATTTTCTGTTCAGGACTGGTCTTTTCTTTACAAATTCTTAGAATTCTTCTATTTTGTTAAATGACCATACTTTCTCCTATAAGAATAAAGTCAGTTTTGCTGGGTAGTTGATTCGTGGTTGAAGACCTACTTCCTTTGTTTTCAGAATTCATATTCCATGTAGTTCTGTCCTTCGGTGTAGATGCAGCCAGATCCTGTGTTATCCTCACTGTTGTTCCATGGTATCTGAATGTCTTTTTCTTGGCAGTTTGTAATATTTTTTCTTTGGTCTGAGAGTTCTTGAATTTGGCTATAACATTCCTGGGTCTTGTCAGTTGGGGATTGCTTACAGGAGGTGATCTGTGGATTCTATAAATCTCCATTTTCCCCTCTTGTTCTAGAATATCAAGGCAGGTTTCTTGGATAATTTCCTGTGTATTATGTCCAGTATTTTCTTTTGTCATGGTTTCCTGGTAGATCAATGATTCTTAAATTGTCTGTCCTCAAATGATTTTCTAAATCTTCTCTTTTGTGAATGAGATGTTTCATATTTTCCTCAACTTTTTTCATTCTTTTAGTTTTGTTTTATAGTATCCTGCTGCCTTGTGAGGTCTCTTAATTCTAGTTATTGTATTCTGGTTCTTAATGACTGGATTTCATCCCTGGCTTTTTGGTCATCCTCCTCCTTCTGGTCTGATTTTCTTTGGAGGTCAACTTTCATCCTCTTTACCTCATCTTTCATCTCCTTTGCCTCATTTTCAAGCTGATTGATTTTGCCTTTCAAGACACTATTTTCTGTTTCCAGATGACTTATCTTAGTTTTTAAGTTCTTTTCCAAATTGTCTTCAGCCTTTCTTAATTGTGTTTTGAATTGCATGTTGAGTTTTTCCAAAGCCTGTGTCCAATTCGCTGGGAGTTTTATTATTCCTTTGCTTATCCATCCTCTTCTATTTCATTCACTCTTTGCTCATTATCTGTACAAAATCTGTCTATTGTAATTTCTTGCTTCTTTTTCTATTGTTTGCTCATATTTATCCCTTCTTTGCTCCCCGTATTTGTCTGTGCTCTTGCTCCTCTCATTTTTTTGGTTTTGGGGGTTTCTGTCAGTCTCCCCTCTTGGAGCTCTGACAGAAGGTCTCTACCTGCAGTCTGTCGGGGAGGAGAATTGTGGTTTGAGCTTCCCTGTCCTCTGGAGGATTTTGATTGGATTAAAGTCCAGAAGTCTGTGAGGGAGGCTTGTTGTAGTTTGGGCTTCACTGACCTCTTGATGCCTTTTTATGGGATTAAGTTCTGCTGGGTTGGGCTGGATGTGCCCTGAGAACAAAATCTCCTGGAAGGTTAAAGCAAAATAGTGGGTCTTTGTAGCTCTGTTCAGGCTGCCAGCTCTGTGCTCCCTCTCCAGCCTCTACCCTGCCACCTGTATTTGACATTCTGAGCCTGGCACAGCCCTGCCCACAAGGTACACCCTCCAGACCAGTGTCTTTACCTGCCCAGAGTTTCCTGCTGCTGCTGGAGGCTTAGCACTGTAGGTGGGGGTGGAGAGGCATCCTGAGACCTTCCTTCTGTCTATGCCATCTTGACTCTGCCCCCCATTTTTTTAAGCTTGAAAGCAACAGGACTGGGGAAGTTGTTTACATAAGAACCCCACTTCCCTTAGGGAACAAATAATTCCAATTAGGCCACCCTCACTGACAATACTGCCTAGATTACTCTTAACTAGCAGTGAGAAAAACCTGGAGGAAGTTTTGGCCTTGTCCTGCTCCCCACATGTCTCTAGTTTTAAAATTAAGTAAGGAGTAAAAAAAACAAAAACAAAAACAAAAAAAACCCTGTGAGTCCTACTAGGAAAAGTAGAGACTCTACTCAAAGAGAGAAACTGTTTTACCCTGAAGGTAAAGTAGAGGAGACATGTGACCACTCCCAAATCAAACAAAAACTAAGTCTTAGCCTCAGGCTGGAGAAATTCTATACCCTTTTCCCTCTCATTTCTTAATTACTTACCTCTATATTAATTAAACCAACCTAAAATTTCCAAACTGATTGAGTATTTTATTTGGGATTTGAATTAATCCCTGGAAACCATATGGATAATATATTAGTCAAAACCCCTGAATTTACCCCTTACAATTAATAATTTCTACATCGCTATGGATCTTCTACCTGAGGTTAAAAATCCTCTTTGAAGCCATAACATATCCACTACATGACAAATTCCAAATGTATACCCGGAATCCATATAAATTGTTGCCTTTTTATCTTTGACAGTTATGCAAGCATGTTTTAGGGCTATATGTTTTACACCTTGCACACTTATATTTTAGGGCAATGAATCTGACCACACAGTGGCAAATTCTGTGACTACTGCATCTCCAGTTTAACAAATACCATCCCTCATAAAAGAAGAACCATCAGTGAATAAAACTAGATCTGGGTTATCTAAAGGTGTGTCCAGGAGATTATCTTCATGCTTTTTAGCTCTAGATAGTAAAGATTCACAACTGTTTAATGATTTTCCTGAAACTGGTAAATCTGGTAGCAAGGCTGCCAGATTAAGAGTTGTACAGCATTTTATAGTAATATTTTTGTTGCTCAACAAGATTATTTCATATCTTGCAACTCTCTGATCAGAAAATGCCTGTGTTCTATGGCTTAGCAACAATGTTTCAACTTCATGTGGGCACATTATTATTAATTTTTACCCCAATACTAAATCAGTAGACTTAGTTACTAATAAAGCTGTGGCAGCTAGACCTCTAAGACATGGTGGTGTTCCTGAAGCTACTGGGTTCATCTGGGCCAAATAATAAGCAACTGGATGCTGAATCAGTACCAAAGTTTGGGTTAAGACATCGGAAGCCACCCCAATCTGTTCATGCACATACGAAGTAAATGGGGTTTTGTGTTTGTTTTTAATATAATCTGGAATGCATTGAGCAGGTGCAGACAGGATAGCTTGTTTTAAATTTGAGAGAGCTAACAGGTGTTCTGCCTCTAATGTAAGTGCTTCCGATCTTGAATTTTTTGTTAATGCTATAAGGGGTTTAGTAATTTCACCATAACAAGGGATTCATTGTTTACAAAAACCTGTTATTCCTAAAATTTGCCCTTAATTGTTTCTTAGTGGCAGGAGCACTCAATTTTTCATATCTTCAATATGCTTAGGAGAAATATAATGGGCAACAGCAGTTAAAATGAATTCTAAATATTCCACTTTGGTGAGACACCCCTGAACCTTTGCTTTTGAGACCTTGTGGACTCTTTTATGTAGTTCTAAAAGAAGATGTCTACTACCTTCTTGGCATGCTGTGGCATTTGGTGAGGACAAGAGCAAGTCATCCACATATTAATTAAGTGGATATTCTTAAATTTAATATTTTCTGTATATTTGCTCAAAATTTGTGAAAACAGAGTAGAGCTTTCATGTACTCTTGGAGCAACCAGGACCTTTTCGATACTTCCTGTACCTTCCTCCACTTTAGGGGGCAGTCAGTCATTTCTGAGTTGTCACCCACTTTAGGAAGTGGGTTGTGGATCTCCCCCACTTAGGCTTTAAACAGGGTGTATAAACTTCTAGTGATTATATTTAAAAGTAGGGGAGGGGAGAGTTAATCCCATCATTAGAATAGGCTTAGTGATTTGTTCAAGATTATATATATATAGTAAGTGATAGATCTTGGATTTGAATTTAGGCCTTCTATAAGTTCACTGTTCTTTCCACTATACATCTATTATTAGTCTCTCTGAGATGGTGTTATCTCATTGCATTTGTAATTATACAAAAGTTCTTCTGTTTAACATTAGAAGCCCTTTGCTATCTGGTCCAAAAATATTTTTCCAGTCTCATTGAATATTCCATTCCTCCATATCCCACACTCTTTTATCTAGCTAAACTCAACTATTTTTTCTTTCTCATAGACATCATTTTATCTCCTTTTTCTTTGCCATTATATTTTCTGTTAATCTTGTCTAGAATGATCTCCCTCCTCACCTCTGCCTCAAAGAATCCCTCTTTTACTTCAAGATGTAGCTCAAGCATCATCTTTTTTTTTGTCCTGTTCCCCAAATGCTGGTCATCTATCTTCCTCAGTCCAAAATTATCTTGTATTTAACTAATTAATATTTATTCTCCACATATTATATATATATATATATATATATATACATATATATATATGTATACATGTAGATTTATATTTATTGTACTTACTATTATGTTTATACTGTGGAGAATGAATCCAAGTCTTTGTCAATCTATTAGTAACTTTTAAGTTAATCAATCAAAAACTTAAGTACCCCTACTTAGGACCATATAAGGCACTAAGTATGAGTTCACAAGTCACTTGCTAAAGTGCGTGACAATTCCAGAGTCTACTGCCACCCCCTCTTGGGCAGTGCTAGGAAAATTGAAAGACTGCAATTGGTTTCCATAGAGTGGAGGAGTGATAGGAATGATGTCAAGAAATCTGCTTTAACAAGACCATCCTGAGGACCAATGGCTCTCTCTGTGTTGATGAGCCATATTGGAGCAGGTTATTCTTTCCTTTCATCCTGTTTAGGCTTATGGTGGTGAGTATAGTGATTCCTTCCTTGTTTCCTCCATGAGGAGACCCTCTCTGCTTGTTGGCACTTTGGTGGGGCACTCCCTTCAGCAGGAGTTCTGGTGATATTCTTAGAGGTCTTAGTCTCATGTGCATGGAAGGTTCTCAGCAAATACTTCAGCATCTCCTGGCTCTTCGAATTTTGACTTCTTAATTAGAACTTTGGATTTTGGTGAGATTCCCTTTCAGATTTATATTTGTGGTCTGGAGGCATTACAATTAAACTTGGGGTATTTATAGCTAGGCAATACCTTCTGTCTCTTTATCTACATTTTTCTGCTTTCACTCTTTCCACCTCTTTGTAAATAAAGATGCTAAAAGTCATTTTGAATTAAGCTGTAATATTTTTAAATTGATAACCACAATTCTATTTTTGAATTCTCATATTTAGCATAAAACCAAAATTTAGATTCTTATAATACACAGGCACATATACATAAGTACATAAATTCCATATATACTTTCCTGATATACTATCTATATTCTACCTAGTATGAATTGTTTTTACTATATATACAAATACCATATACATGCAAATATATATGCACATACACACAGAATTACTAACAATACATATTCACGATCTCTTTTTGTATGTGTGTAGATTATTCACATATTATTAATAAATCTCAGTATATTAATATTAATATTAATAATAATAACTAACATTTATGTAATGTTCATTGAGTAACAGGCATTGTACTAATCATGTTATAGTTTTATCTCATTTGATCTTTGTAACAACCATGGGACTCAACAACCATTTAATAAATGCCACTATTAGTTATAAGACCTGGAATCAAATTGAACTCTATGACTTTTTTCCCCCATTCGATTGGCATGAAGAACTTTCTGATAACTTATGGGCTTCCTCTATCATTTCAAAACCTACCTTCTTCAGTAGAATTTTCTTATTCCAAATGTCAGTGCCTTTTTCTCCCATTTTACTTTCTAGCTATTCTATTTATCCTTTATAAAGTAATTCCCCTCAGCCCTTATCCAAGGTCCCCTCCTCCATGGTTTTTTACCTACTATAATTTCAGTGTGAAGGAGAGAGAGACAGGAAGTGGGGAGTTGCCAGAGGTGGGAGGCACTGCCACTTGGTTCATGCACCAGAAGTATGCCAGTCAGTTCTTCTGCTTTCACTTTGAAGTTTTTATCATTGTTATTGTTGTTGCAGTTGTGGGGAGGCCAAGTAGCATGGGGCCAAGAGGCCAGATTTATACAATAAAGTAAAAACAAGTCTTAAAAATTTAAATTAAGGAAGCAGCTGTGTAGCTCTGTGTATTGAGAACCAGGCCTAGAGATGAGAGGTCCTAGGTTCAAATCTGACCTCAGACATTTCCCAGCTGTGTGACCCTGGGCAAGTCACTTAACCCCCATTGCCTAGCCTTTACCACTCTTCTGCCTTGGAACCAATACACAATATTTATTCCAAGATGGAAGGTAAGGGTTTAAAAAATAAAAAGAAAGATTAATGTAGGAACTATCTGCAGCTTCAGGCATCTACCAGGGCTCTTGGAATATTTCTCCTCCCTTCCTTCCCTGTGCATAGCAGGGAACTACTGTACAATACTAAAAAATATTATACAAGGCATATAATTTTTACTTTATTGAATGCTGATAATGCATTATTGTTTGTCCAATTTATTGATTAAACTTTGTATATAAATATGTTTAATATATACACACACAAGAAAATCACATCATATATGGTATCAGAAACTGTTCATTTATATTCATAGTTTCAACCATTCATGATAAGTCTTGGAATATATCCCCCACAGATATGGAGTCTAATTGTATAATATCTAATTTTGCAAATATTCTCTCTGTCATTATTATGAGAACTCTTATAAGGAAGATGTTGTTTTGGCCTTTCTTTGCATTTCCATGTTTGTTACCATTCCTGGAACATAGTAGACATGGAAGAAATACATATCAATTAATTATTAATGCTCACCCCAATGTTTATGAGATAATTTATATAAAATTATTTTCTTGTGATTGTTAAAGAAAAGACAGTCTTATCTGATTTGAATTTTTCTTGGGAATAAGGGAAAGTATTAGATGCCTTCTTGGTCTGCCATCTTGTACCATGGTTCTGTGAATCTTTATATGAAAAATTATCATTTGCTTTGAAGAATAAATACTTCCTCCAGGATGCATAGATTCATTTTCCTTTGAAGATAATCCAATGCACCAAATTACTTGCCATTCAAAGTATTTATAATACCCTACATTAATTTATTAAACATGTATACAACAGCTTATCATGATATCTTCCTTTAAAGCTTATTTTATAATGTGCATCAAAATTTAAGATGTGTAACTGCATATTTTAAATCTTGTTACATTAAGAAGAACAATTTTATAGATGATGCTATTTCATTACAAAGAAATTTTTAATTCCACATTTCCACAATATTGTTCAGCAACTCATATTTTACACTTAGTCATAAATACAATGAATATGGTAAATTTCAAGGAGAAACTTCTTTACAAATTCATTAGTCCAGTTCAGTATTTTTGCCAGGGCTCAATCTTTTTTCAGTTTTAATAATAGGAAGGACAAGGAGAAAATTGCCTGGTGGCTAGGTAGTATACATACGATAGAGAGAATGGCAAAGGGAAATGGTAAGAAACAAGAGGGCAATGGTGGAAGATGATAAAATAAGATAATATAAGGGAACAGAATGTATAAAGAATATTCACATAGGCTCAGATATGTATGTAGTTGTTTTATAGAAGCCTATATCAATACAGAGTACAACATTTCTCTCCCGGTTTGTATAGGAGTCTCTAAAACAGCTCAAATTGAGGTTATGTGGGTAAGTGAGGGGGAAAGTTTTTATTTTTCACTTTGAAGGAAGGAGGAGTTTCCCTATGAATCAGAAATATTCAATGAAAACCATATAGGATGTATTCTGTGACTGGGAAAAAAAAAATCTTTAAAAATTGGCCACCATGTTGTCCTGTGAGAGGAGAAAAAATTCTAAGAGACAAAGGTATTTCAGGGAAAACATATATTCTTCTCCTCTCTGTACCAAGAAAATTTTTTTTTTCTTATGAGCAAAACACTGGATTTCTTCTGCCTTTTTTCCCCACCATTGGTCTTGCATCTTCCTGATCTCACACTGCGCCGTGGCTTGGATCCTTTTTAGGATCAGAGTTTGGGTTATTTTGCCACTCCATAAAGGCTTTGTTCTTTTTGCTCAATAGGTCTTCAATAGCAGTGTTGTTCTTGTCAAACCAGTCCTGGTGGTTGAGTTGTTTGGGGCCTAGGACTGCCTTTGATGTTTCCTTCACTTCGTCTCTGAACTGGTTCCATTCCTCAGTTGAGCTTCCAGTGAGTGGTCCCTTGAGAGACAGCTTGTCATCCAGGCAGAACTGGAATGTTTGCAAATAAGATGGATCTCTAAGACAACTCAAGTTGTAAAATGCGCGAACTGTCTGGGAGCTTTTTGGATGGCAAGGCGCAATGCACATTTGAAGAGTCACTCTAGCCAATCGGTGGTCTGTTCAGCATTCATCTCCTCTCATGGCTCTGGTGATCTGTACATCCTGGATGTCTTGCCAGTGTACAATGATGTAGTCAATGAGATGCCACTGTTTTGATCGTGGGTGAATCCATGTTGTTTAATATTTGTTTGCCATTCTGAACACAGTGTTCGTGATGGTGAGTTCGAACTCTGAGCATTTGCTGAGTAGCAGTAGGCTGTTGTTGTTCATTTTGCCCACGCTGTGTTTGCCAAGCACTCCTTTCCATCTTTCATGGTTCTGGCTAATGTGGGCGTTGAAGTCTCCCCGTAGTATCAGTTTGTCAGTTGTGGGCACTGAGTGCAGGATTGTACTCAGGTCAGAGTAGAACTGCTCGATGGACTCCTCTGTGCTGGTCAGTGTGCGCTGATGATTGTCGCCTACCGGTCTTTGCTGAGAAGCAAACGGATCTTCATGAGCCTCTCGCTGATGCCCACAGGCAAGTCTGGCAGCTGTTTGAGGAAACTGGTCTTGATAGCCAGGCCAACACCGTGGATTCTGTCTTCACTTGTGGCTCTACCTTTCCAGAAGAAGGTGTATCCAGTGGTGGGTTCACTGAGTGATCCTCTTCTGGTAAGCGTGTTTCATTTAATGCTGCGATGTCAATGTTATATTGCACCAATTCTTTACTGATTAGAGCTGTTCTTCTCTCAGTTCTTGGGGTATTCTCTCTGTCAAGTAATGTTCTAATGTTCTATGCTCCTAGAAGGAGTTTCTTTGTATTTTTTTTTCTTTGATTTTTACCACTTAAAGGGATGACCCGCCAGCCATGGTGTGCTGACCAGGTGTTTGTAGGGCAGGCAATGTTTAGGACACCTTTTCTAGTCCCCTCCCTTGATTAGGGTGAGCAGTGCTGTTCTAGAGAGGGCTGCTCAGTTGCCCAGGATGCTGCCGAACATCCCTGCTGCCCTACAGGGCTGAGCGACCACTGGTCTGTGGGCCGCCTACATACAGGATCATGACTACAACTGCCAGTGGTTACCTCCACCTGTTGTGTCGCCACTCCCCCATCGCCGCAGGTCTTGAAGAGGGTGGATGGGGTTAGGATAGATGAGTGTGCACAAAGATACTTGTGTGTAGGAGATTTAAGTGGAAAAGTTGATGCACAGAGACAGTCCCACTCTCTCGGCCTTAGAAGCCTGGGTCCAGTGGTATGAAAAGTCGTTACACCTGGAGACTTCCTCAGCTGCATTGGATGGCCGTGTTATCTTTTGTGCTCCAACATGCCCTAAGCACTCCATAGTGCTTTGCTGCATCGCCATCTCAGCCTTTGAACCTTCTTATTGGTTTCTTCCATCTGTTCAGCCAAAGCAGTCTTCACATGCTGGGTAAAGACAGGTGTAACGACTTAGGCAAGACATAGTCACAAAATGTAAAATAAATAATTTTGACTACATCAAATTAAAAAGTTTTCATGCAAACAAAACCAATGTAACTAAAATCAGAAGGGTAGCAACAAATTGGGAAACAATCTTCAAAAACCTCTGAAAAAGGTTTAATTACTCAAATTTACAAAGAGCTAAATCAATTGTACAAAAAATCAAGCCATTCTCCATTTGATAAATGGGCAAGGGACATGAACAGGCAGTTCTCAGCCAAAGAAATCAAAACTATTAATAAGCACAAGAAAAAGTGTTCTACATCTCTTATAATCAGAGAGATGCAAATCAAAACAACTCTGAGGTATCAGCTCACACCTAGCAGATTGGCTAACATAACAGCTATGGAAAGTAATGAATGCTGGAGGGAATGTGGCAAATTAGGGACACTAATTCATTGCTGGTGGAGTTGTGAATTGATCCAACCATTCTGGAGGGCAATTTGGAACTATGCCCAAAGAGCAATAAAAGACTGTCTGCCCTTTGATCCAGCCATAGCACCACTGGGCTTGTACCCCAAAGAGATAATAAGGAAAAAGACTTGTACAAGAATATTCATAGCTGCGCTCTTTGTGGTGGCCAAAATTTGGAAAATGAGGGGATGCCCTTCAATTGGTGAATGGCTGAATAAATTGTGGTATATGTTGGTGATGGAATACTATTGTGCTAAAAGGAATAATAAAATGGAGGAATTCCATGAAGACTGGAACAACCTCCAGGAAGTGATGCAGAGCGAAAGGAGCAGAACCAGGAAAACATTGTACATAGAGACTGATACATTGTGGTACAATCTAAGGTAATGGACTTCTCCATTAGTGGCAATGCAATGTCCCTGAACAATCTGCAGAGATCTAAAAAACACTATCCACAAGCAGAAGATAAACTGTGGGAGTAAAAATACCGATAAAAAGCAACTGCTTGACTACATGGGTGGAGGGGGTATGACTAAGGAGAGACTCTAAATGAACACTCTAATGCAAATACCAACAACATGGAAATGGGTTTGAATCAAGAACACATGTTATACCCAATGGAATTGTGCGTGGGCTATGGGAGAGGTGGTGGGAGGGAGGGGAGGGAAGAAAAGAAAATGATCTTTGTTTCCAATGAATAATGTTTGCAAATGAACAAATAACAATTAAAAAAAAGAAATCTAGATTGTTCTGGTGGAAGTAAATTAAATTGAAGAGTTTTTGCAGGAGCTTTTTTTGGCTTCCTGATTCATACAAACACCTTTGTAGGAACATTTATTTGTTTCTGTAAACCTTGAAATTTCTTAGACTTGTGAATGTTGGAAATTTCACCATTGGAAAGTTTCATACTTGGGAAAAATTTCCTACTGATAGTAAAAAACTCTATTGGAATGTGAAACCCTAGGCATGGGAGGGTCCTTCTCCTCCCTACCTAAGACTACTTTAGGACAGAAACCTTTTGCTAAACAATGGAAAGGGCTTTGACCTATGCTTAAACATAGAACAGGAAGTTCTTTGAGTCATGATTGATTTGAGAATTAATACAATAATAGAGATACTTGGAATGACAGAACCAGGTCTTGGAAAATACAATCTCCACCCTACTCAGAGTAAAAGGATTTAGGAAGGGCTACAGCAAATGATCAAGATTTAATTATTTGAGAATATGACCTTCAACAGACATGTGCAAAGCCACAGACCTCTGGGCAGTCCTGGGTTAAGCTAGAGCCACCATTGGCACAGGGAAGACATGGACAGTGCTTGGTAGATGTGAGAACTGAGGGGAGGAAACCTAGATGGTTTCCTTAAAGATAGCGAGGTCTGAGGACTGGAGAGGTTTGAGAGGTTTTCCTCTGAGAGGTTGTGCTCTGAGAAGCTTGCTCTGAAGGAGGCTGGAGGTCGAGGCCCCTGAGACTGTTTCTACATTTTGGTCACGTGAGTGACAGGGACTGATCTCTTTTCCTTGCCTCAGCTATCTAAGGGCTTGGATTTTTTGGCCCAGCCTAAACAGAGGGGGTATTTAAGCCCTATTCCTTTCTCTCTCTCTCTCTCTCTCTCTCTCTCTCTCTCTCTCTCTCTCTCTCTCTCTCTCTCATACCTTTCTTCCTCCTGTTTGTAATTAAAAACTCCATAAAAGGTTGACTGCTGATTTGAGTTTTCATTTAGGAATTACATAGCTGAATTCCTTGGCGATCTTAATTTAATATATATCAGTCTTTTAAAGTGATTTCCTTGTCACATTTCTCTACCATCAATACAACATTCTTTATAATATAAATATAAAAAAATCATCCAATCAGAAATGACTAGTTAAGTAAAATCATTTTTGAAGACTCCTTAGAATTAACATTTAAATTCTTAGCTCATTAAATTTTTCAAAGGTTGTTAGCCAGATTGAGTTCATCCATCATCCATGTGACAAGTAACAAATGCAAAATGGAAAAAAAAAAAGCTGTTTATGGGCTTTTACAATATTTTGTTCAGTAGTCATAGGAGAAAGGTAACAGAATATATATAATAGTTAAAACACAGTAGATTAAACTGTTTCAGTGTAACGGAATAGTGTTGAATACATTAATATATGAACTTAAAACAAAAAAAATTAAATCTTAAACAAAACAATCAGCAAAATACAATAAAATACAGAAACTTTCATAAAACAATGGAGTCTTAAAAGACTTAAAATCTTCATCTCTAATCTCTTAAAGCTCCTTTCTCTATCCATTTTGATTCCTTTTTTCACATTTCTGGGATATCCCATAGCAAGGGAGCATACAGTTTTGAGGAATCCCAAACTGGATTAATATTAGAAATTGGGCAGGCACAAATTGCAAAGGGTTGTAGAGAGATGAATTTCTCCCCTGAATCTTAGACAAGAGAAATAAAAGGATCAGTTCACTCATTAAAAAACATCCTAAAGCTGGAAGCTGTTTGAAAAAGGTAGCAGTTCCAAAGAGAGTTTGGATTTTGCAAGGTGTGGTGTGGTGGGCAAAAAGTCTTGGCAAGAGAAACATCACTTAAAAAATTTATCTAGGCTATCTTAAAAAAAATTGAGATCTTTTTCTCCATATTCTAGTTGGCATAAATGTAAAAATTAAAATTAGTCTCAATAAATAAAATAGTATATTTTAAGGGATTTATTAATGATCATTAGACATCAAGGAATAAAGAGGATATAAAATAAAGACCACATGCCCATGGCTGATCAGCCATTTCAAATGGCTGCCTTACCACCACCAAGTTCAGGACATGAAGTAAAGAGGTGGGACCCTCCATGTCCCCGCTTAATATACCCTGTATACAGGAAGTATATAATGACAGGAAATCAGTGGGCTCCCAGGAAATGTAATTCTTTTTAGGGTAACAGATTTTCAATTACACATATAATAATATAAAGATCAAATTCCAGATATGCAGAATTATGAAATGCTACTTCTCCATGTTCATGAAGAGGTTAATACAAAGAACAAATAGATACAAGCACAAGAAAAATATGTGTGTATATATATTATATATACATACACACATATGTATATATACTATATTTGGTATATATACATATACATGAAAAGATGTGGTTATATATATGTACAGGCATGTGTACAAACGTACATATAATATATACACACATTCATCATGTTTTGTGAATACATATACACATCTCTTCATATATATGTGTATATTTATATATTTATATATGTATATATGTATATATTTATCCCTCTCCATGTATACACAGATATGTATGGAGAAGTGTATGTGTATCTGTATGTAGTATATATGTAATATATAACTCACATGTACTTAGAGAGGGAAAAATTCATACCTTTGCAAATCTGCAATCTGAGCATCTAGTACAAATACATAACCTTGTTCAGCATAATTTTAATTTTTTTTCATTCCTCTGTTATAGTTTTATATAATACACAAATTAATATACATGCATACACAAAGAGGTAGCATTGTATAATGAATACAAAACTGGCTTTAGAGCCAGAAGTATATGTGTTTAAGTTATGTCTCTTATACCTAATGGTTATGTGACCCTGGATAAGTAATTTACAATGTGATCAAAACCTTAGTCTCTATTATGTACAATCCCCCAGAATAGTCTTCTTCCTTTAATGAGTTTAGTACCTTGTTTTTAGTCTTCCCCTCTTCTCCAACTCCTGTCCTCATACTCGAAGGCTTCTTTGCCTCCCAGGGCCTTACTTATCATGGTCTACTCATGTACCCCATCTCAGATACTTGATCATGTTCTTTTTGGGGGGCAGGGTTAATTTTTAATTTTTATTTTCCAATATTTTTCCATGTATACATGATTCATTTTCTTTCCCTCCCCACTTGCATAGGCAACAAGAAATTCCACTGGGTGATAAAATATTATCAATTGATACTATAATAGTAGAGGTGGTTTAGGGGATATTATTAGATGTTTAATTATAGGTCAGTATCAGAAGAATAACTTTGGAAAGGCCAACAAGTCCATTTCAGGCACAGCCTGTCCTGGGTAACAAACACAGACCACTATATAACAGGGAGAGATTGTTGGATTTATTAAACAAGGGAAGGTGAAAAGGGGATTTGGGATAATCCTAAACTAATTTCAACTATCTAAACCCCCCCAGATCTAAATATCTCTTCACAGAGATTTCTTCAGAGTAAATTTCCTACTCTAATCCTCCCTAATTGTCTAAATCTTCAGTCTCTGATCTTGACTAAACCTACAACTATAACCCCCTTAGCTGGGTTTAAGGAAAGGGTCTGTGTCAGCACAATAGTATTCCATCACCATCATATGCCAGAATTTGTTCTGCCATTCCTCAATTGAGGAACAACCCTTCATTTTCCAAATTTTTGCCACCACAGAGAATGAGGCTATGAATATTTTTGTGCATGTCTTTTTCCTTATTATCTCTTTGGGGTACAAACTTAGTAGTAGTATTGATGGATCAAAGGGTATGCATTCTTTTAAAGCCTTTTGCAAATCATTCCAAATTGCCTTCCAGAATGGCTGGATTAATTCACAACTCCACCAGCAATGCATTAGTGCCCCAATTTTCCCACAACCCCTCTAATATTTATTATTTTCTTTTTCTGTCTCATTGGCCAATCTGCTAGGTGTGAAGTGGTACCTGTAATAAGAAGAGGATATTTGCAAATGAACTATGTAATGCAAACATTAGAGTGATTGACAGAAGCATGTGACAGAGAGCCACATGGGAGCCTAAGGGTCAAGATCTGGCTGAAGATTCTAAGGTCCCAACAGTCTTGGCACTTCTCTCCTGAAGGACCTTGGGTTTCGAGGTTTGACAAGTTTCTGGTTTTTGGTGATACCAGCTGAAGAGAGGAATCTTTTGAACAGGCTGCTGGCAGCTAGAACAGAGGACTGAAGACCCACTTCTTCACTGGACCTGCTTTAGACAGTTTTCATCTGAAGATTCTGACCCATTTGATTGGACTCCACTTGTGAGATTTGATGTTGGAGAAACTTATTGTTTTATCTTAGATAAATTAGGTTATGATAGGTTTCTAGAAATTAGGGCTTAAGATTAATTGCAATAATTCTCTTAACCCCTTTTCCTTCTTCCCTTTCTCAAAAAATAAACCCGATTTTTATGTTTCCTTCTTGTTCATTCCCTTACAAAATTTGCATTTCTCTAATTATGTGAGATTTAGAACACTTTTTCATGTGCTTATTGAGATTTTTGATTTTTTATCTGAAAACTGCCAATTCATATCCCTTGACCATTTGCCAATTAGAGAATAGCTTGATTTTTTTTGTATAATTGACTTAGATCCTTATAAGTTTGAAAAATTAGACCTTTGTCAGAGGTTTTTGTTATAAATTTTTTTTGCCCAATTTGTTGCTTCCCTTCTAATTTTGGTTGTAGTGCTTTTGTTCGTACAGAAACTTTTCAATTTAATACAATAAAAATTATTCATTTTACATCTTGTAGTGTTCTCTATCTCCTGTTTGGTCTTACATTCCCTCCTTTCTTATAGATCTGACAGGTATACTATTCTATGTTCACTTAATTTGTTTATGATTTCCCTCTTTATATTTATTACTCATTCTGAATTAATCCTGGAATAGGGTATAAGATATTGTTCTAAACCCAATTTCTCCCATACTATTTTCTAGTTCCCTTGATCTTGACATGACCTACAAATGTTCTCTTTCCATGTTTATGAGCTCTAAATTTCACTTAATTAATCACAATCTGTTGGTATTTTATATCTTCCTCTGACTTCTAACACCAAAACCTGTTATTTAGAATGATCCTTATTCCTATGATCCTTCAATTCATTTCAGGTTATTACCCTTAAAGTGTCTACTCTCTCCTCCTTTCTATATCTAGATCTCTTATTGAACCACTTCAACTCTATACTTTCAGCTTCTCTTGAATACCTTGCCCTCTTATTCTGACCAATATTGACCCATCAACCCTTAGTAACTACTCTCAAAATCCATTATCTTCATTCTTACTCATCAAATGCTGAGAAAACCTATAGGAAAAAATTTAGATTATGTAATCTCAATGGCGTCCTCCCTACATCAAGGCAATCCCATCATGCTTCCCTAACTGATTCATTGTCCCATTCACCACAGAGGGTTTTTAAAAGGTTTGTTTTTTTCCAACACACCTCTTATTTTTTCATAGCCCCACTTCCACCATCCTTTCAGTTGAGACTCATGCTTTATATTTCACCTAAAATAATGAGACTGTTCACTTAAATTTTCCTCTCCTACCTTCATCCTAAATTCACATCTCCAAGATACCTTCTACCTCCTCAATTATCTCACACAATGAAATGGCTCTTCTTTTCCTGTACATGGATCTCATTTCATCATCTCTTATCCGGCAGATTGCTCCTTCTATCATCCTTACACTTCCATTTATCTTTAATCTTGCTTTGTCTTCTTGGTGAGTCAAAGTCAATCTCATAGTAAAAACAAACAAATAAATGAATAAAAATATCCTCCCTTGAGTCATCTGTCCTTGCTAGCTATTGTCGCTCATTTATTTTCCTTTTGTAGCTAAGCTCCTAGAGAAGGCCATGCAATATATACTTCCATATCAATTCTTCTCAATCTCTTTATAATTATTTACAGTCTAGTTTTCTACATCTTCATTCAACTAAAACTACTCTGTCCAAACTTAATAATGATCTTTTTTTATTTTTTTATTTAAATTTTTTTTAAACTCTTACCTTCTCTCTTGGAACCAATACTGTGTATTGGTAATGGCTAGGCAATGGGGGTTAATTGACTTGCCTAGGGTGACACAGCTGTTAAGTGTCTGAGGTCAGATTTGAACCTAGGACCTCACCTCCCATTTCTAGGCCTGGCTTTCAATCCACTGAGATACCTAGCTACCTCCAATAATGATCTTTTATATGTCAAATTTAATGGCCTTCTTTAAATCTCAATCTTAACTTCTCTGCAGTATTTGACCTCATCAATTACCCTTATCAATATTCTTCACTAAAGATTTTCCTAACAATAAACACTCATATCTATGCTAGTGTTCAGACTAGTTGATTTTATCATTTCACTGTTCTCCACTCAAACTGCAAAAGTGATCTTTTGCAAGTAAAATGGGAGCATGTCACCACTCATCTCAACTTCAGTGGCTCCTTATCAATCCCATTATAAATATGAGACCCATACCCACATTTAAAACCCTTATAAACTTATCCTGCCTTCCAGTCTTCTTGTATTTTACACCACCAGTCCTATTATTCTACAATCCAGTAATACTGGTGTATCTTTCCTTTCCCTTGCACAAGAAACTACATCTCCTAACACCCAACATTTTCTTTTGTAAAATAATTTAAAATTTATTTTATTCAATATTTTCCAGTTAAATGTAAAAATAAATAATGTTCATTAACATTTTTTCAGTTCCAAATTATCTGTCCCTCCAGGAGAAGGCAAGCAATTTGATATCAATTATATATATATTAAATTAAAAAAACATATTTCCATATTAGCCATGTTATGAAATAAAAGGCAAAAAAAAAAGAGAGAAAAAGGAAAACAAAAAAGTAAAAAAAAGTATCCTTTAATCTGGATTCAAAGCTAATCACTTTTATTTCTGGATGTAGATGGAATTATCTTTTTTTTTTTACTCTTTGAAATTTTTTCCCTTCTAGTTCCTTTTTTTAAAAAAATAATTAATTAATTAATTTAGAATATTTTTCTATGGTTACATGATTCATATACTTTACTTCTCCTCCTCCTCTCCTGGAGCCATTGAGCAGTTCTACTGGATTTTACATGTATCATTGTTCAATACCTATTTCTATATTTGTTTTATTTTTATTTCTTTCCAATAACAAATTTATACATGAGTTTTCCAGAGCAACATAATAGTTCCATTTAAACACATTTAAACACAGTTCCATTTATTGTGCATTTGAGTCAAATATTTATAATCTTTATACTAAGAACAAAGGAAATGACATATCAAGAACAGGATAACATATCAGAAACATATATTCTCTAAGAGCCAACTAAGGGTATAGTTGCCTAATTAAAATATGCAGTTCAATTAAAAGTATACAGTTGCATAAGGGAGTACATTTATCAATCCTAACATACAAAACTTCTTCTTGGTATGTTATCTTTTGACATTGGAATGTCTTGTGGCACCAAGTGTGTAGATAAGTAGGAGGTTGTTCTGTCTTGAGATATAGCCCCAAATTGTGTTAACCTGGTCAGGGTTGTGTTAACCTGGTCAGAAATGTTTTGAGCCAATTAAGAATGCCAATTAGGAAAGCCAGCTGTCCTCAAGTCAAGATTTGTTAGATCTGCAAATTTATGACTTGGTCTTTGCCAAGAGGCTGGGCTAATCTGCCCATATGTCTTTTCTGACTACTTTTGACTCCGTGGGCCTGGGATGTCCTTATGGACTTGTCAAGTAGTGAATTCTTATCCCCAGAATTTGTATCTATACTTTTATCATAAACAAAATTACTATAATCTTTTACTACTGCTTGTTGTGAGTGTGTGCTATTCCATTGATCTGCTTTTCTATTTCTTACCCAGTACCAGATACTTTTGCTAATTACTGCTTTATAATATAATTTATTTCTGAATTTCCTTTATATTTTTCCCCTTAATTCCTTTCATATTCTTGACCTTTTGTTCTTCCAAATAAATTTTATTAATTTTTTATACCTCATTAAAATATTTTTGGTTTTGTAATTTAATTGGGTGACATTTAAAAAATAGATTAATTTAGATAGGATTGTCATTCTAATCATATTTGCTTCGTCCACCCATGAACAATTAATGGTTCTCAAATTACTTAAATTTGGCTTTGTGTAAAAAAAAAGTTTTGATTATGCTTGTGTAGTTTGTGACTTCTCACATTATTATTTATAACTGATTTTTCTTCTGACATGTCTGACAGTTCTCTATTTTATTAAATATCTTTTTTTCATTAGAAGGTTAGCACTCAGTTTTGCTAGGTAAGCTATTTCAGATTGTAATCTCAGCTCTTTTGCCTTCAGGAATATCACATTATAAGACCTCTGCCCCTTTAATATGGTAGCTGCTAAATCTTCTATTATACAAATTTTGACTTCACAGTTTTTGAATAATTTACTTCTGGTTGCTTGAAGTATTTTCTCTTTTACATAGTATACTTGGAATTTTGCTATTATGTTCCTGTTAGTTTTCATTTTAGAGTCCCTTTCCAGTGGCAATCAGTTAATTCTTTCAATTTTTATTTTACCTTTTGGTTCTACACTATTGAAGCAGGTTTCTTTCATAATTCCTTAAAATACAAATTGACTCTAACATCTTGGCTTTTAGATGGTCCAAAAAATTCTTTAATGAACACTCCTCAATCTAATCTCTAGTTCACTCACTTTTCTCATGAAACATTTCACTTTTTCTTCCATTTTTTCTTATTTTGACTTTCTTTTATTTTCTCTTGATGTCTCAATGAATCATTACTTAAAACTTGCTGAACTCTAATTTTTAAGTACTTGTTTATTTCAGTAAGCTTTTAAACCTCTTTTCTTATTTGGTCAATTCTGTTTTTTTTAAGACATAATTTTCTTCATTAATTTTTTTCCTTTTTTTATCAAACTATTAATTTTCATTCCTATTTTTTTCTTTACTCTCATTTTTAACCTAATTTTTCTATAACACTCTTTCTTGATTTTGAAAAAGAAAACTGTTTCAGAATTTCTATTTAGACTTATATCTGATTGATTTTTTTGTGACATTGCTTATAGTAGTTTTGAATTCATTGTTTGTTTAATTATTTGTTTTCTCTCTCTGAGACTGTCTTTATCTTCCCTGCTATCCTATGTTTGTATGGTCAAGTTTTTTTTTTTGTTGTTGTTGTTGTTATCTAGTTTTCTCAATGTATTTCTTGATTTGGAAATTTATTTTAAAGGTAGGATTTTTTTTCTCCAGCATGTGTGGGGAGTTACACTGTCTCAAGAAAAAGGACTTTTTGCCTTGCTGTTTTCACAGCTTTTTTCTGAGTATTCAAAACATTTTGGCTCTTCTAAGTTGGCGTTATCTGGAGGGAGTAGTTACTGCTTACTTGATTTTTACTCTGGACCTTAACCATTGAGGTCACCTAATTGCTTGGGATTTCAATTGATGCTATTTCTGAGGATCCCCGACCCTCTTAGGGCAAGAAATGATCCTTTTCCTCAGTGTCCTCAAAATCTTAAATCCCCAAGTGACACTTTTTCTAAGAGACCCTATTCCCTCTTGACCTATAGTAGATTATATTTTTTAAACCCTTGCTAAGCAATGGGGCTAAGTGACTTGCCCAGGGTCACAAAGCTAGGAATTGTCTGAGACCATATTTGAACCCAGGACCTACTGTATCCATGCCTAGTTCTCTATCTACTGAGCCACCTAGCTGTCACCTTCAAAGAAAGATCCTTAATATATATATATATATATATATATATATATATATATATATATATATATATACTGACTAATGGACAACTTCTCAGTGGTTTTAAATAATTATTTAAATGTATAAGTTGTACAGTGTGCTTACTAATAGTGGTAGAGGCTGTTCTTAAGTTAGGCAAATCCCTACACCTATAAAATCTGAGGTAGAAAGAACCTTTCTTCTATATATTTATCTATTTTGAACTCATACTTAAAAGTAATGCCATTAATAGGTAAATAGAAGGTATTTTAGGGAATTATCACTTATGAGAAATATTTCACTAAATAACTAACAAGAAATATGAAAATAAAAGAAACTTTAATTTCTATTTTGTTCTCAGAAACTTGATAAAAAACAAAAGTCAGAAAAAGTCATTGTTAGGAGTACTAGAAGAGATTAAGCTAGCTATTTTTACTGAATATATGATGAGAGAAAAAAGAGAGACAGAGATAGGGAGAGAAAATAAATTTAGTTTTAGAAATGCTGAATATTCATGTTATTATGTCCCATAAGTAATCAATAAGTTAGAAATAATATATTGCAAAATAATAATGCATGAAGCCAATAATATTATATTTACTGTATTTAAATATAGAAATAAAGATCATGAACATAAACACATGAATAGAAATCAGAAATATCCTTTAGAAATGATGGCCTTTGTTGACTGGGGGAAAAACACAAAACTATTAAATAGTTAGAAAAATCATTATTTAATTAAGGAAAGGGGTACAGTGAAAAATTAGGCCTATACAAAGAGTTCTGAGGATTGAAACTCTGCTTGCTCCAGACACTGACCTCTGGGAGAGCTAACTGTGCTAGACTGACAACTCCAAAGAGTCACTAAAGTTGGAAAGCTTAAATACATGGGGACTGAGGATGAGAGGGATAGTTGATTGACTTTACAAAGGTAACAAAGGAAAATGAGGAGTCCCAGACAGGAATAATAGTGAGAAGCTAATGATTTACAGTGTACAGAAAAAGGGAAAGACCCAGTGAAGAGCTGGGATACCTTGGTAAAGGACTTTGGCCTAAGGGAAGAAAGCATTGGGACAAAAGAGATATTTAACATCTGATGGGATTAGCCATCCCTACTTAAACTAGTAGTAGTGGTAGTCTCTAGGTGACCGAGAATGACTATTGTCTTTGTGCAGTTTCATCTACGCTGTACCCTCATATGGCTTTGGAGTCCAAAGACTGAGGCACAGAATTTGTGGCACATGGGGCATGGGACGCCAGTTGTTACAGGAGGTGCAGTTGTGGCCTGGTGTCGGCATTCACGTGCAGTGGCAAGACGTCGACATTGCTCATCTTCAAAGGTGGTGGCAGCATGGTTAATATGGGTATGCCAGCTGCTTCTGACAGAGGCAGCGAGTTCTAGCTGCTTTCATGTAATGCCAGCCCACTTCAAGTTAGACTTTAGCTGATCCTTGTATCTTTTCTTTGGTCAGCCTTGTTTCCTGAGTCCAGTTGACAGTTCACCATAGAATACCTGTCTTGGTATTCGCTGTGGGTCCATGCAGATGATGTGTCCAGACCATCGTAGCTGGGATTTGAGGACCATTACTTTGATGCTGGTAGAGTTGGCTCTGTCGAGGACTTCCTGGTTGGTGATTCGGTCCTGCCATCGGATCCTCATGACTGACCGGAGAGAGCGTTGGTGGAATTGCTCCAGCTGTTTCATGTGCTTTCAGTACAGTGTCCATGTCTCCCAACCATACAGGAGTGAGCTGAGGACCACTGCGTTGTACACTTTGAGCTTCGTCACAGTGCTTATACCTCTGTGTTGGAGGATTTTGCAGCACAGCCGCCTGTGTGCCTGGCTAGTCTTTTGGATCCTGGCATTGATCTCGTGGTCTAGGGACCCGTCGTTGGTGATGGTGCTGCCCAGGTACTTGAAAGTGTTGACGTTAGAAAGCTGCGTGCCATTGATTGTAATGCACGGCTGGTTAGTTGGCCTCCCTGCTGCAGGTTGGAATAGCACCTCTGTTTTGCTGAGGCTGATAGTCAGGCCAAACAGTTTTGTTGCAGTGGAGAACCTGTCCACAACGGTTTGAAGATGATTTTCTTGGTGGGCCATGAGAGCACAGTCATCTGCAAAGAGAGCTTCCAGGATGAGTCTCTCTGTTGTCTTTGTTTTTGTAGTCAGGCGGCAAAGGTCGAATAGTGAGCCATCCAGTCGGTATTTGATGTAGACGCCCAGGTCTAGATCCATCACAGAATGTCATAATACTTGAGTGAAAAATAGGTTGAATAGTACTGGAGTGAGGACGCAGCCTTGTTTCACACCATTGGAGATGTTGAAGCAATCGGAAGTCTCTCCACCAGATAGGACTTCCCCTGTCTTGTCGACATGAAAAAGCTGGATCAGTTTGATGAATTTTTCTGGGCAACCGAGCTTGCTGAGGATCACCCACAATGCGTCCCTGTTCACTGTGTCAAAAGCCTTTGTCAGGTCTATGAAGACAATGAAGAGACTCAGATACTGCTCAAGGCATTTTTCCTGCATTTGCCTCACCGTGAAGACCATGTAGATGGTGCTGCGATCTGGTCGGAAACCACATTGTGATTCAGGCAGGTTCTGCTCAGAAACGATGACAGGAGTCTGTTGAATATAACACGAGCGAGGATCTTTCCGGCAGTGGAGAGTAATGAGATGCCTCTGTAGTTGTCACAGGCTATTCATGAGCCTTTGTTCTTGTATAGGGCTACGATGGAGGTATCTCTGAGTTCTGTCATGTCCTCCTCTTCCCATACGCTGGTCAGCACTATGTGGAATTCCTGGAGTGCCTTTCCATTTAAGGTCTTGTATGCCTCGGTTGGGATCCCATCTTTAATGGGTGCCTTGCCTGCACTCATTTGTTTAATGGCTTTTTGGACTTTCTCTATTGAAGGAGGGACATCAAGTTGTTCAATGGTGCAGTTTTGGGGGATCTGGTCAAGGGAGCTTTGGTCAACTGAAGAGGGTCGGTTGAGAAGCTGACTGAAGTGTTCTTTCTGCCTGTCGCTGATGCCTTTTTTATCTTTTATGAGAGTGTCACTGTCAGAGGATAGCAAGGGAGTGGTGGTGGGTTTTAATGGCCCATAGACAGTCTTGAGGGCACTGAAAAATTGTTTGTAGTTTTTCCTATCAGCAAAACGCTGGATTTCTTCTGCCTTTTTTCCCCATCATCGGTCTTGCATCTTCCTAATCTCACACTGTGTCGTTACTTGGAGAGACTTGAATCTGTCCTTTTTAGGATCAGAGTTTGGGTTATTTTGCCACTCTATGAAGGCTTTGTTCTTTTTGCTCAATAGGTCTTCAATAGCAGTGTTGTTCTCGTTGAACCAGTCCTGGTGGTTGCGTTGTTTGGGGTCTAGGACTGCCTTTGATGTCAACTTCACTGTGTCTCTGAACTGGTTCCATTTCTCAGTTGAGCTTCCAGTGAGTGGTCCCTTGGCAGACAGCTTGTCATCCAGGCAGAACTGGAATGTTTACAAATAAGATGGATCTCTAAGACAACTCAAGTTGTAAAATGCGTGAACTGTCTGGGCGAGTTTTGGATAGGGAGGCGCAATGCGCATTTGAAGAGTCACTCTAACCAATTGGTGGTCGGTCCAGCATTCAGCTCCTCTCATAGCTCTGGTTATCTGTACATCCTGGATGTCTCGCCAGTGTACAATGATGTAGTCAATGAGATGCCACTGTTTTGATCGTGGGTGCATCCACGTTGTTTTATATTTGTTCGCCATTCTGCCCACAGTTTTCGTGATGGTGAGTTTGAACTCTGAGCATTTGCTGAGTAGCAGTAGGCTGTTGTTGTTCATTTTGCCCACACCGTGTTTGCCGAGCACTCCTTTCCATCTTTCATGGTCCTGGCCAACGCGGGTGTTGAAGTCTCCCCGTAGTATCAGCTTGTCATTTGTGGGCACTGAGTGCAGGAAGGCACTCAGGTCAGAGTAGAACTGCTCGATGGTCTCCTCTGTGCTGGTCAGTGTTGAGGCATATGCGCTGATGATTGTCGCCTACCTGTCTTTGCTGAGAGGCAAACAGATCTTCATGAGCCTCTAGCTGATGCCCACAGGCAAGTCTGGCAGCTGTTTGAGGAAACTAGTCTTGATGGCCAGGCCAACACCTTGGATTCTATCTTCACTTGTGGCTCTACCTTTCCAGAAGAAGGTGTATCCAGTGGTAATATAAGGTCTATTGTAGTCTGAGACTAGTGAATTTGGATTTTCCCTCAGGGAGAAACTCTCAAGTGACAAGGTCAATCTTGGGGCTTTTACCTTTAGGCTTGTTCTATCTTCTTTTTTTTTTTTTTTTTTAAATATATTTTATTTGGTCATTTCCAAGCATTATTCGTTAAAGACATAGATCATTTTCTTTTCCTCCCCCCCCCAACCCCCCATAGCCGACGCGTAAGTCCACTGGGCATTAGATGTTTTCTTGATTTGAACCCATTGCTTTGTTGATAGTATTTGCATTAGAGTGTTCATTTAGAGTCTATCATCTGTCATGTCCCCTCAATCTTTGTATTCAGGCAGTTGCTTTTTCTCGGTGTTTCCACTCCCATAGTTTATCCTTTGCTTATGAATGGTGTTTTTTTCTCCTGGGTCCCTGCAAGTTGTTCAGGGACATTACACCACCACTAATGGAGAAGTCCATTACGTTCGATGATACCACAGTGTGTTTGTCTCTGTGTACAATGTTCTCCTGGTTCTGCTCCTCTCGCTCTGCATCACTTCCTGGAGGTTGTTCCAGTCTCCATGGAACTTCTCCACTTTATTATTCCTTTTAGCACAATAGTACTCCATCACCAACATATACCACAGTTTGTTCAGCCATTCCCCAATTGATGGGCATCCCCTCATTTTCCAGTTTTGGGCCACCACAAAGAGCGCAGCTATGAATATTTTTGTACAAGTCTTTGTGTCCATTATCTCTTTGGGGTACAGACCCAGCAGTGCTATGGCTGGGTCAAAGGGTAGATATTCTTTTGTCGCCCTTTGGGCATAGTTCCAAATTGCCCTCCAGAATGGTTGGATCAGTTCACAGCTCCACCAGCAATGAATTAATGTCCCTACTTTGCCACATCCCCTCCAGCATTCATTACTTTCCTTTGCTGTTATGTTAGCCAATCTGCTAGGTGTGAGGTGATACCTCAGAGTTGTTTTGATTTGCATCTCTCTGATTATAAGAGATGTAGAACACTTCTTCATGTGCTTGTTAATAGTTTTGATTTCTTTATCTGAGAACTGCCTATCCATTTCCCTTGCCCATTTATCAATTGGAGAATGGCTTGATTTTGTGTACAATTGATTTAGCTCTTTATAAATATGAGTAATTAAACCTTTGTCAGAGGTTTCTATGAAGATTTTTTCCCAATTTGTTGTTTCCCTTCTGATTTTAGTTATATTGGTTTTGTTTGTACAAAAGCTTTTTAGTTTGATGTAGTCAAAATTATTTATTTTACATTTTGTGATTCTTTCTATATCTTGCTTGGTTTTAAAGCCTTTCCCCTCCCAAAGGTCTGACATGTATACTATTCTGTGTTTACCCAATTTACTTATGGTTTCCTTCTTTATGTTTAAGTCACTCACCCATTTTGAATTTATCTTGGTGTAGGGTGTGAGGTGTTGATCTATTCCTAGTCTCTCCCACACTGTCTTCCAATTTTCCCAGCAGTTTTTATGAAATAGTGGATTTTTGTCCCAAAAGCTGGGATCTTTGGGTTTATCGTATACTGTCTTGCTGAGGTCGCTTTCCCCCAGTCTATTCCACTGATCTTCCTTTCTATTTCTTAGCCAGTACCAAATTGTTTTGATGACTGCTGCTTTGTAATATAGTTTTAGGTCAGGGACTGCAAGGCCCCCATCATATGTGTTTTTTTTCATTATTTCCCTGGATATCCTTGATCTTTTGTTCTTCCAAATGAACTTTGTTATGGTTTTTCCTAAATCAGTGAAGAAGTATTTTGGTAGTTCAATGGGTATGGCACTAAATAGATAAATAAGTTTGGGTAGGATGGTCATTTTTATTATATTGGCTCGTCCTATCCATGAGCAGTTAATGTTTTTCCATTTGTTCAAGTCTAGTTTTAGTTGTGTGGCGAGTGTTTTGTAGTTGTGTTCATATAGTTCCTGTGTTTGTCTTGGGAGGTAGATTCCTAGGTATTTTATTTTGTCTAAGGTGATTTTGAATGGGATTTCTCTTTCTAGTTCTTGCTGCTGAGCTGTGTTGGAGATATATAGAAAAGCTGATGACTTATGTGGGTTTATTTTGTATCCTGCAACTTTGCTAAAGTTGTTGATTATTTCAATTAGCTTTTTGGTTGAATCTCTAGGATTCTTTAAGTAGACCATCATGTCATCCGCAAAGAGTGATAACTTGGTCTCCTCCTTGCCTATTTTGATGCCTTCAATTCCTTTATCTTCTCTAATTGCTACTGCTAGTGTTTCTAGTACAATGTCAAATAGTAGAGGTGATAATGGGCATCCTTGTTTCACTCCTGATCTTATTGGGAATGCATCTAGTTTATCCCCATTGCAGATGATATTAGCTGCTGGTTTTAGATATATACTGTTTATTATTTTTAGGAATGACCCTTCTATTCCTATGCTTTCTAGTGTTTTTAATAGGAATGGGTGTTGTATTTTATCAAAGGCTTTTTCTGCATCTATTGAAATAATCATGTGATTCTTGCTAGTTTGCTTGTTGATGTGGTCAATTATGTGGATGGTTTTCCTAATGTTGAACCAGCCCTGCATCCCTGGTATGAATCCTACTTGATCATGGTGAATGATCCTTCTGATCACTTGCTGGAGTCTTTTTGCTAGTATCCTATTTAAGATTTTTGCATCTATATTCATTAGGGAGATTGGCCTATAGTTTTCTTTCTCTGTTTTTGACCTGCCTGGTTTTGGAATCAGTACCATGTTTGTGTCGTAAAAGGAGTTTGGTAGAACTCCCTCTTTGCTTATTATGTCAAATAGTTTGTATAGTATTGGGATTAACTGTTCTCTGAATGTTTGATAGAATTCACAGGTGAATCCATCAGGCCCTGGGGACTTTTTCTTAGGAAGTTCTTTGATGGCTTGTTGGATTTCAATTTCTGATATGGGATTATTTAGGAATTCTATTTCCTCTTCTGTTAGTCTAGGCAGTTTGTATTTTTGTATATATTCATCCATTTCTCCTAAATTGGTGTATTTATTGCCATATAATTGGGCAAAGTAATTTCTAATGATTGCCTTAATTTCCTCCTCATTGGAGGTGCTGTCCCCCTTTTCATCTTTAATGCTGTGAATTTGCTTTTCTTCCTTCCTTTTTTTAACTAGATTGACCAGTACCTTGTCTATTTTGTTTGTTTTTTCAAAGTACCAGCTTCTTGTCTCATTTATTAAATCAATAGTTCTATCACTTTCGATTTTATTAATTTCTCCCTTAATTTTTAGGATTTCTAATTTGGTTTTCTGCTGGGGGTTTTTAATTTGATCGCTTTCCAGTTTTTTCATTTGCATTTCCAATTGATTGATCTCTGCTCTCCCTTGTTTGTTAATATAAGCATTCAGGGATATGAATTTACCTCTGATTACCGCTTTGGCTGCATCCCAAAAGGTTTGGAAGGATGTTTCGCCATTGTCATTTTCCTCGATGAAATTATTAATTGTTTCTATGATTTCTTCTTTAACTAAACGGTTTTGGAGTATCATATTGTTTAATTTCCAATTGGTTTTAGATTTGGTTTTCCATGTACCATTACTAATCATTATTTTTATTGCCTTGTGATCTGAGAAGGCTGCATTCATTATTTCTGCTTTTCTGCATTTGTGTGCTATGTTTCTGTGACCTAATGTATGGTCAATTTTTGTGAATGTGCCATGTGGTGCTGAGAAGAAGGTGTATTCCTTTTTATCCCTATTTATTTTTCTCCATATGTCTATTAATTCTAATTTTTCTAAGATTTCATTCACTTCTTTTACCTCTTTCTTATTTATTTTTTGATTTGATTTATCTAAATTTGATAATGGTTGGTTTAAGTCTCCCACTAGTATGGTTTTATTGTCTATTTCTTCCTTCAATTCTCCTAGTTTCTCCATTAGAAATTTGGGTGCTATATTATTTGGTGCATACATATTGATTAATGATATTTCCTCATTGTCTATAGTCACTTTTAACAAAATATAATTACCTTCCCTATCCCTTTTGATCAGGTCTATTTTTGCATTGGCTTTATCAGATATCATGATTACCACTCCTGCCTTCTTTCTATCAGTTGAAGCCCAGAAGGTCTTACTCCATCCTTTAATTCTGACCTTGTGGGTGTCAACCCGCCTCATGTGTGTTTCTTGAAGACAACATATGGTAGGGTTTTGGATTCTAATCCATTCTGCTATTCGTCTAGGTTTTATGGGTGAGTTCATCCCATTCACGTTCAAAGTTATGATTGTCATTTGTGGACTCCCTGGCATTTTGATTGCCTTCCCTAGTTCTAACCTTTTCTTCTTCGGCTCTACCTTTTAGTCCGGTGATTTACTTTGAAACAGTCCCCCTTGTCCCCTCCCTTGATGTTTCCCTTTTTAGTCCCTCCCTTTTTGTTCCCTCCCCCTCCCCCCTCTCTTACCCTCCCTTTTTGTTCTCCCTCTCCCCCTCCCCCCCTTGGTTTTCCCTTCTCCTTACCCTTGTTGGGTAAGATAGAATTCAAGATCCCAATGGATCTGGAGGTTTTTCCCTCTCAGAGCTGATTTCCCTGAGATTGAGGTTTAAGTAACCCCCCCCCCTCTCTTCCTCTCCTTCTTATAGGAGTTTTCTTCCCCTCCCCTTCCCCTGTGAATCTTTGTGTGAGAATGATTATTCTATTTGGTCTTTCTTTACCCCCTATTTATACATTACATTTTCCCCACATGTTAGTATACATAGGTTGATACAAATGTAGTCCTTATAGAAGAGAGTTTGAGTAAAAGAAGAAGATAACATTTTCCCCTTTCCTTAATATTTACCTTTTCAGGTATTCCTTGCTCTTTGATTTTCGGTATCAAACTTTCCACAGAGCTCTGGTCTTTTCTTTGCAAAAAGTTGGAAGTCTTCTATTTTGTTGAATGCCCATACTTTCCCTTGGAAGTATATAGTCAGTTTTGCTGGGTAGCTGATTCTTGGTTGGAGACCCAGCTCTCTTGCCTTTCTGAAGATCATGTTCCATGCCTTACGATCATTCAGAGTAGAACTTGCAAGGTCTTGGGTGACCCTGATTGGCATTCCTTTATATCTAAATTGTCTTTTTCTGGCTTCCTGTAGGATTTTTTCTTTTGTTTGATAGCTTTGGAATTTGGCAATTACATTCCTGGGAGTTGTCTTTTGGGGGTTTAGTGTAGAAGGTGTTCTGTGAGCTCTGTCAGTGGCTGTATTGCCCCCTTGTTCTAGAATCTCTGGGCAATTTTCTTTGATTATATCTTGTATCACCATGTCCAGTTTGGTGTTTATTTCTGGCTTATCTGGGAGTCCAATTATTCTTAAATTATCCCTTCTCCCCCTATTTTCCAGATCTATCACCTTGTCGGTGAGATATTTTATGTTCTCTTCTAATTTCTTGGTATTTTGGCTTTGCTTTATTGATTCTTGCTCTTTTACACGATCGTTGTCTTCCAGCTGCCTGATTCTGGCCTTTAAAGCCTGGTTTTCTTTTACAGTTTGGTCAAACTGGTTTTGTAGATGCGTGAATTTCTTTTGCATTATTTCCAACTTTTCCTCCCAGAAGGCTTCCATCTTTTTGGTCATTTCTGATTCAAATTCTTCATAGGTTTGTGGAGAGTTTCCATTTCCTTTGGAAGGTTTTGGAGCATTTTCTTTTATATTATCTTCTGTCTGCTCTGTATTTTGTATTTTGGCTCCATAGAATGTGTCCAAAGTCGCCCCTTTCTTCTTATTTTTCTTGGTATTTTGGGGCTTCTGTGGTTCTGTGGAGTTTGTCATCTCTGAATGTGGAGGATTAGTTTTTCTTGTCTCTTTCTGGTGTTCAGAGGCAGTCCTGGGCAGATAGTTCTATGGGCTTTCCCTGGGTTAAACTGAATATGCCTCACTGGAACTGGAATGGAAGGGTCGGACCACGTGGCCACACTCTCCCCCCGGCTCGCTTTCCGGAAGTTGCCTTCAGAATCGCTGGCCATGAGGCTGTTTCGTCGGCCTGCGGGGGGATGGGCTGCCGCTTCCCCAAGCTCCGAGAGCACAGACTTTCACTGAGACTTGGATAGCAGGATCCAGCCCGTGAGGCTGTCTTGCCCGCCCTGAGGGTTGCTGTTGTTTTGACCAGCTCTCTGCAGCGGAAGCCCCAGGGCCCCAGGCAGTAACTTTCACCGGGACTGTAGAAGGCCCTGAGGGTTGTTGTTTCCGAGGACCCTGCTCTCTGAGCCGGCCGGGCTGCGGCTTCCGGGAGCCTTGGACTCTGCGCTCCTACCCCTGAGGTCCGAGTGATCTCGGGTTCTGGCTTTTAAGGGGAGCCGTACCTTTTGAACCGGGTCCAGGTCCAGGAGGAGGGTTCCCAGGGTCTGTGCTGTTGATCGTTTTGAATTTCGGCGCCTTAGGAGCTTATCGTTTGAGATTGGTTGGGAAGGGTTTTCCGGAGATCTGAGCTTTAGCTTTCTCTAAGCCGCCATCTTAACCGGAAGTCCTTGTTCTATCTTCTTAATATCATGCTAATAACATTAACTGAAATGGAATTAAAAAAAAACTGTTGAGTACCAATTATAAAGAAAAATGTGAAGAGAGAAATGAAAATGCTAACTCTGTTATACTCTTTATATTTTGTAAGAAGTGATATATACAAGTTTTGCTGTGAGTTTCTATATATAGCATTAAAGTAATTTATCTTATTTATGAAGGCACCAGGGTTGGTCAGCAATTTTCATGACAAGTCTGAAAATGAATCTCTGCTGTTTATAATTTTTTCCCCAAAAGCTTAGACTTGAAAAGGAAATACCTGTATTCATTACCTAGAACTGTCAGTCAATATTATTCCTGAACTACTTATCTCATATTTTACTTTAGACAGTAAATAGCAAATGGCAAGAATTCTGTTATTTATGCTGACTATGAAAAATTCTGTAAAGTTCTTGTTCAGATGATAACCCCCTATGACTCTGAAAGCTGCTACAATATCATGAAGAGCAAAAAAGTCCTCTTACTGAGACCTGCCTAAATTTTCTTTTTTTTTTTTTTTAAATATATTTTATTTGGTCATTTCCAAGCATTATTCGTTAAAGACATAGATCATTTTCTTTTCCTCCCCCCCCCAACCCCCCATAGCCGACGCGTAAGTCCACTGGGCATTAGATGTTTTCTTGATTTGAACCCATTGCTTTGTTGATAGTATTTGCATTAGGGTGTTCATTTAGAGTCTATCCTCTGTCATGTCCCCTCAATCTTTGTATTCAGGCAGTTGCTTTTTCTCGGTGTTTCCACTCCCATAGTTTATCCTTTGCTTATGAATGGTGTTTTTTTCTCCTGGGTCCCTGCAAGTTGTTCAGGGACATTACACCACCACTAATGGAGAAGTCCATTACGTTCGATGATACCACAGTGTGTTTGTCTCTGTGTACAATGTTCTCCTGGTTCTGCTCCTCTCGCTCTGCATCACTTCCTGGAGGTTGTTCCAGTCTCCATGGAACTTCTCCACTTTATTATTCCTTTTAGCGCAATAGTACTCCATCACCAACATATACCACAGTTTGTTCAGCCATTCCCCAATTGATGGGCATCCCCTCATTTTCCAGTTTTGGGCCACCACAAAGAGCGCAGCTATGAATATTTTTGTACAAGTCTTTGTGTCCATTATCTCTTTGGGGTACAGACCCAGCAGTGCTATGGCTGGGTCAAAGGGTAGATATTCTTTTGTCGCCCTTTGGGCATAGTTCCAAATTGCCCTCCAGAATGGTTGGATCAGTTCACAGCTCCACCAGCAATGAATTAATGTCCCTACTTTGCCACATCCCCTCCAGCATTCATTACTTTCCTTTGCTGTTATGTTAGCCAATCTGCTAGGTGTGAGGTGATACCTCAGAGTTGTTTTGATTTGCATCTCTCTGATTATAAGAGATGTAGAACACTTCTTCATGTGCTTGTTAATAGTTTTGATTTCTTTATCTGAGAACTGCCTATCCATTTCCCTTGCCCATTTATCAATTGGAGAATGGCTTGATTTTGTGTACAATTGATTTAGCTCTTTATAAATATGAGTAATTAAACCTTTGTCAGAGGTTTCTATGAAGATTTTTTCCCAATTTGTTGTTTCCCTTCTGATTTTAGTTATATTGGTTTTGTTTGTACAAAAGCTTTTTAGTTTGATGTAGTCGAAATTATTTATTTTACATTTTGTGATTCTTTCTATATCTTGCTTGGTTTTAAAGCCTTTCCCCTCCCAAAGGTCTGACATGTATACTATTCTGTGTTTACTACCCAATTTACTTATGGTTTCCTTCTTTATGTTTAAGTCACTCACCCATTTTGAATTTATCTTGGTGTAGGGTGTGAGGTGTTGATCTATTCCTAGTCTCTCCCACACTGTCTTCCAATTTTCCCAGCAGTTTTTATGAAATAGTGGATTTTTGTCCCAAAAGCTGGGATCTTTGGGTTTATCGTATACTGTCTTGCTGAGGTCGCTTTCCCCCAGTCTATTCCACTGATCTTCCTTTCTATTTCTTAGCCAGTACCAAATTGTTTTGATGACTGCTGCTTTGTAATATAGTTTTAGGTCAGGGACTGCAAGGCCCCCATCATATGTGTTTTTTTTCATTATTTCCCTGGATATCCTTGATCTTTTGTTCTTCCAAATGAACTTTGTTATGGTTTTTTCTAAATCAGTGAAGAAGTATTTTGGTAGTTCAATGGGTATGGCACTAAATAGATAAATAAGTTTGGGTAGGATGGTCATTTTTATTATATTGGCTCATCCTATCCATGAGCAGTTAATGTTTTTCCATTTGTTCAAGTCTAGTTTTAGTTGTGTGGCGCGTGTTTTGTAGTTGTGTTCATATAGTTCCTGTGTTTGTCTTGGGAGGTAGATTCCTAGGTATTTTATTTTGTCTAAGGTGATTTTGAATGGGATTTCTCTTTCTAGTTCTTGCTGCTGAGCTGTGTTGGAGATATATAGAAAAGCTGATGATTTATGTGGGTTTATTTTGTATCCTGCAACTTTGCTAAAGTTGTTGATTATTTCAATTAGCTTTTTGGTTGAATCTCTAGGATTCTTTAAGTAGACCATCATGTGTAAACCTCAAAATTCCTTAGACTTATAAATGTTGGAAATTTCACCATTGGGATATTTCATACTTGGAAAATTTCTTACTGATAGTCTATTGGAATGGGAACTCCATTGGCATGGGAGGTTCCTTCTCTTCCCTTCTTAAGATTACTTTAGGACAGAAACCCTTTGCTGAACAATGGAAAGGACTTTGACCTATGCTTAAGCATAGAACAGGAATTTCTTTGAGTCTTGATTGATTTAGAATTGATACAATGGAGATACTTGGAATAAATCTCCACCCTATTCAGTCCTAATAGGATTGAGTAAGGGCTGCAGCCTAGATCAAAATTTAATTATTCCAATCTCTACCATACTCAAGTTAACAGGATTTAGAAAGGGCTGTAGCAAAGGAGTATAGATTTAATCATTTGAAAATATGACCTTCAACAGACATGTGCAAAAGCCAGAAACCTCTGGGCGGTCCTGGGTTAAGCGAGAGCCTCCATTGACAGGGAAATTGATGAAGAGTGATTGGTAGATGTGAGGACTGAGGGGAGGCAACTTGGATGGTGTCCTTAAAGATAGGAGGGTCTGGAGACTGGGGGAGGGGAGGATTGAGTTTTTGAGCGGTGTGGTTCCTGGGCTCTGAGGAAGCTTGCTCTGAAGGAAGCTGAAGGTGGAGGCCTCTGAGACTGTTTCTCCATTTTGGACACGTGAGTAATAGGGACTGATCTCTTTTCTTTGCCCCAGCTATCTAAGGGCTTGGGCCTTTTGGCCCAGCCTAAACAGAAGGGGTATTTAAGCCCTATTCCCTTCTCCCCCCTTTCTCTCTCTATATATATATCTCTAATTCCTTTCTTGCTCCTATTGTAATTAAACTCCAAAAAAGGCTGACGGCTGACTTGAGTTTTTTCATTTAGGAATTACATAGCTGATTCCTTGGCGACCTTAAATTAATATATATCAGTCTTTTAAAGTGATTCCCTTGTAACACATGTCATCCGCAAAGAGTGATAACTTGGTCTCCTCCTTGCCTATTTTGATGCCTTCAATTCCTTTATCTTCTCTAATTGCTACTGCTAGTGTTTCTAGTACAATGTCAAATAATAGAGGTGATAATGGGCATCCTTGTTTCACTCCTGATCTTATTGGGAATGCATCTAGTTTATCCCCATTGCAGATGATATTAGCTGTTGGTTTTAGATATATACTGTTTATTATTTTTAGGAATGACCCTTCTATTCCTATGCTTTCTAGTGTTTTTAATAGGAATGGGTGTTGTATTTTATCAAAGGCTTTTTCTGCATCTATTGAAATAATCATGTGATTCTTGCTAGTTTGCTTGTTGATGTGGTCAATTATGTGGATGGTTTTCCTAATGTTGAACCAGCCCTGCATCCCTGGTATGAATCCTACTTGATCATGGTGAATGATCCTTCTGATCACTTGCTGGAGTCTTTTTGCTAGTATCCTATTTAAGATTTTTGCATCTATATTCATTAGGGAGATTGGCCTATAGTTTTCTTTCTCTGTTTTTGACCTGCCTGGTTTTGGAATCAGTACCATGTTTGTGTCGTAAAAGGAGTTTGGTAGAACTCCCTCTTTGCTTATTATGTCAAATAGTTTGTATAGTATTGGGATTAACTGTTCTCTGAATGTTTGATAGAATTCACAGGTGAATCCATCAGGCCCTGGGGACTTTTTCTTTGGAAGTTCTTTGATGACTTGTTGGATTTCAATTTCTGATATGGGATTATTTAGGAATTCTATTTCCTCTTCTGTTAGTCTAGGCAGTTTGTATTTTTGTATATATTCATCCATTTCTCCTAAATTGGTGTATTTATTGCCATATAATTGGGCAAAGTAATTTCTAATGATTGCCTTAATTTCCTCCTCATTGGAGGTGCTGTCCCCCTTTTCATCTTTAATGCTGTGAATTTGCTTTTCTTCCTTCCTTTTTTTAACTAGATTGACCAGTACCTTGTCTATTTTGTTTGTTTTTTCAAAGTACCAGCTTCTTGTCTCATTTATTAAATCAATAGTTCTATCACTTTCGATTTTATTAATTTCTCCCTTAATTTTTAGGATTTCTAATTTGGTTTTCTGCTGGGGGTTTTTAATTTGATCGCTTTCCAGTTTTTTCATTTGCATTTCCAATTGATTGATCTCTGCTCTCCCTTGTTTGTTAATATAAGCATTCAGGGATATGAATTTACCTCTGATTACCGCTTTGGCTGCATCCCAAAAGGTTTGGAAGGATGTTTCGCCATTGTCATTTTCCTCGATGAAATTATTAATTGTTTCTATGATTTCTTCTTTAACTAAACAGTTTTGGAGTATCATATTGTTTAATTTCCAATTGGTTTTAGATTTGGTTTTCCATGTACCATTACTAATCATTATTTTTATTGCCTTGTGATCTGAGAAGGCTGCATTCATTATTTCTGCTTTTCTGCATTTGTGTGCTATGTTTCTGTGACCTAATGTATGGTCAATTTTTGTGAATGTGCCATGTGGTGCTGAGAAGAAGGTGTATTCCTTTTTATCCCTATTTATTTTTCTCCATATGTCTATTAATTCTAATTTTTCTAAGATTTCATTCACTTCTTTTACCTCTTTCTTATTTATTTTTTGATTTGATTTATCTAAATTTGATAATGGTTGGTTTAAGTCTCCCACTAGTATGGTTTTATTGTCTATTTCTTCCTTCAATTCTCCTAGTTTCTCCATTAGAAATTTGGGTGCTATATTATTTGGTGCATACATATTGATTAATGATATTTCCTCATTGTCTATAGTCACTTTTAACAAAATATAATTACCTTCCCTATCCCTTTTGATCAGGTCTATTTTTGCATTGGCTTTATCAGATATCATGATTACCACTCCTGCCTTCTTTCTATCAGTTGAAGCCCAGAAGGTCTTACTCCATCCTTTAATTCTGACCTTGTGGGTGTCAACCCGCCTCATGTGTGTTTCTTGAAGACAACATATGGTAGGGTTTTGGATTCTAATCCATTCTGCTATTCGTCTACATTTTATGGGTGAGTTCATCCCATTCACGTTCAAAGTTATGATTGTCATTTGTGGACTCCCTGGCATTTTGATTGCCTTCCCTAATTCTAACCTTTTCTTCTTCGGCTCTACCTTTTAGTCCAGTGATTTACTTTGAAACAGTCCCCCTTGTCCCCTCCCTTGATGTTTCCCTTTTTAGTCCCTCCCTTTTTGTTCCCTCCCCCTCCCCCCTCTCTTACCCTCCCTTTTTGTTCTCCCTCTCCCCCTCCCCCCCTTGGTTTTCCCTTCTCCTTACCCTTGTTGGGTAAGATAGAATTCAAGATCCCAATGGATCTGGAGGTTTTTCCCTCTCAGAGCTGATTTCCCTGAGATTGAGGTTTAAGTAACCCCCCCCCCCTCTCTTCCTCTCCTTCTTATAGGAGTTTTCTTCCCCTCCCCTTCCCATGTGAATCTTTGTGTGAGAATGATTATTCTATTTGGTCTTTCTTTACCCCCTATTTATACATTACATTTTCCCCACATGTTAGTATATATAGGTTGATATAAATGTAGTCCTTATAGAAGAGAGTTTGAGTAAAAGAAGAAGATAACATTTTCCCCTTTCCTTAATATTTACCTTTTCAGGTATTCCTTGCTCTTTGATTTTCGGTATCAAACTTTCCACAGAGCTCTGGTCTTTTCTTTGCAAAAAGTTGGAAGTCTTCTATTTTGTTGAATGCCCATACTTTCCCTTGTAAGTATATAGTCAGTTTTGCTGGGTAGCTGATTCTTGGTTGGAGACCCAGCTCTCTTGCCTTTCTGAAGATCATGTTCCATGCCTTACGATCATTCAGAGTAGAACTTGCAAGGTCTTGGGTGACCCTGATTGGCATTCCTTTATATCTAAATTGTCTTTTTCTGGCTTCCTGTAGGATTTTTTCTTTTGTTTGATAGCTTTGGAATTTGGCAATTACATTCCTGGGAGTTGTCTTTTGGGGGTTTAGTGTAGAAGGTGTTCTGTGAGCTCTGTCAGTGGCTGTATTGCCCCCTTGTTCTAGAATCTCTGGGCAATTTTCTTTGATTATATCTTGTATCACCATGTCCAGTTTGGTGTTTATTTCTGGCTTATCTGGGAGTCCAATTATTCTTAAATTATCCCTTCTCCCCCTATTTTCCAGATCTATCACCTTGTCGGTGAGATATTTTATGTTCTCTTCTAATTTCTTGGTATTTTGGCTTTGCTTTATTGATTCTTGCTCTTTTACACGATCGTTGTCTTCCAGCTGCCTGATTCTGGCCTTTAAAGCCTGGTTTTCTTTTACAGTTTGGTCAAACTGGTTTTGTAGATGCGTGAATTTCTTTTGCATTATTTCCAACTTTTCCTCCCAGAAGGCTTCCATCTTTTTGGTCATTTCTGATTCAAATTCTTCATAGGTTTGTGGAGAGTTTCCATTTCCTTTGGAGGGTTTTGGAGCATTTTCTTTTATATTATCTTCTGTCTGCTCTGTATTTTGTATTTTGGCTCCATAGAATGTGTCCAAAGTCGCCCCTTTCTTCTTATTTTTCTTGGTATTTTGGGGCTTCTGTGGTTCTGTGGAGTTTGTCATCTCTGAATGTGGAGGATTAGTTTTTCTTGTCTCTTTCTGGTGTTCAGAGGCAGTCCTGGGCAGATAGTTCTATGGGCTTTCCCTGGGTTAAACTGAATATGCCTCACTGGAACTGGAATGGAAGGGTCGGACCACGAGGCCACACTCTCCCCCCCCCCCCCCCCCCCCCCCCCCCCCCCCCCCCCCCCCGCTCGCTTTCAGGAAGTTGCCTTCAGAATCGCTGGCCATGAGGCTGTTTCGTCGGCCTGCGGGGGGATGGGCTGCCGCTTCCCCAAGCTCCGAGAGCACAGACTTTCACTGAGACTTGGATAGCAGGATCCAGCCCGTGAGGCTGTCTTGCCCGCCCTGAGGGTTGCTGTTGTTTTGACCAGCTCTCTGCAGCGGAAGCCCCAGGGCCCCAGGCAGTAACTTTCACCGGGACTGTAGAAGGCCCTGAGGGTTGTTGTTTCCGAGGACCCTGCTCTCTGAGCCGGCCGGGCTGCGGCTTCCGGGAGCCTTGGACTCTGCGCTCCTACCCCTGAGGTCCGAGTGATCTCGGGTTCTGGCTTTTAAGGGGAGCCGTACCTTTTGAACCGGGTCCAGGTCCAGGAGGAGGGTTCCCAGGGTCAGTGCTGTTGATCGTTTTGAATTTCGGCGCCTTAGGAGCTTATCGTTTGAGATTGGTTGGGAAGGGTTTTCCGGAGATCTGAGCTTTAGCTTTCTCTAAGCCGCCATCTTAACCGGAAGTCTAAATTTTCTTTTCAAACTGGAGTATTCCCCATCAAATGAGACAGAGAAGTAACTAGGAAGAGAATAAGTAATACATAGTCCCAAAGGCATCAAATTTTGCCAGGTGAAACAATGAAAATAATGATTTTGAATGAATGTGCATTTTTAAATTTTGTGACATTTACATTTTGACAGAACTTTCACACCTTCAGCAGCACAGAAATTAATTAGCAAAAATAATTAAAATAGGCAGTTGCCAAAAGAAATATTTTTACTCCCACACTTTCCCCTACCCCTGTCACAGATAGTCACATTTCAGAATATCTGTTCCCAGCATCTACCCAGATCTCCTTCTCCCTGGGGAGTAGCCTCCATATTATTCAATCTCTTTCCCTTCAATGTGGTACCATTAGGTTTGCCTATATGAGGACTGGAGCACTGGAGTCTCTCATTCTGTGAGGTAGTATACCAGATATTCTTCAAAAATGTTGATTTAAGGACATATTTACTGCTTATTTTTTGCAGTGCCCAAACTGCTTGTTGCAATTCTCTTACAGTACCACTTCTGTGACCACTTCCTATGTTGTTAAGTGATAAAACAGGAAAGATTTTAATATTGCCAAATAAGATATGAATTTTGGAGAACACTGTAAGACAATATTTTGCAAAGGACTTTTGATTCATTCAGAGAAAATTCCTTTGGTCCAACTTTAATTCTCTGGTTGACTGGGAGGGAGGGAATAATCGAATAATCTATAGCAGGCCATAATTGAAAGAACACTAAGCTTGGAGTCATCAGATCTATATTCAAACCTTGGCTCTGTTCCTTACCATCTCTTTGCTATCAGAAACTTCCACTCTTAGCATTTTTTCCTACATTCTTTAGTTTCCTTAACTCTAAAATGAAGGGTTTCATTTTAACTCTTTTTGAGATCCCTCCCTGAACTATTTACCCTATCTGTTCCTCTGAAGTTAAAGCTAAGAGATGTGTGAAGTTTCATCTAGTTTTGGCCAAAGTCCTAGCAAAATACCATGTATCTCTAGAGAAATATTCAAAAAGTTAGACTCCCCAATTTTGAGATACTCTTAATCAAAGAACTAAAGCTAGTAAGCACAGTTTAAGTAGAACTTCTTGTTTCTAGAAAGTAGCTATAACTGGGGAAAATATGTGTTTTGAAATTTAATGTAGGAGTCACAATGGATGATGTACTCATGAGAAAATTGAAATTGTCAACTGAATCATATTGCCAAAGCAAGGATTCAGGAAAACACAAGATAGTGCAAAAGCATTTTCTTGTGACAATATTAGAAAACCTCATGGGTTAATAACTCTTGATCTTCTACCTATAAGAAAGAATTGGGGACTACCCCAAATCCACAGATCAGTTTGTCCTCTATCTCCAGCTTTAGATGGGGATTTCTATTCTTGAAGTACTGGTTGAATAAACAAATGGCCTTTTAGGCTCTAAAGCTTTGAGATAAGGTTTTTAGCTCAAGAGGAAACTTCCCATTTAGCATCTCAAACATCTCTGGGTTCCTCCTATTTTGCATATCAGACATCTTTAACATTCTCGATTTCACAAGTTAGGTACTTTCATATCTTAAGAATCAGGATGATAAAGTCCCCAGATTCAAAGGCACCTCATCATGTCCCCTGGATTTGTTCTTATTGATCTTCCCCCTCCCAATCTTTCTTATCCCTATAGGTAGTCATGAATGTATGAACTTTATTTGTAATGAAGATTTGGCAAATCATGTTTAATCTGGACTTTGTATCTTAAAAGTATTCCTCTGTATTGCTTCCCCTTGTCTGTTACCAGTTCACTTCCATCATGTGTCTATGTGTAATGATTTTCATAATAAATACTTTAGCTAGAGCACTATCACCAGCAGCTCTGCTCAAACCCTCCATTTTGCTCTCTGCTTCATTGTTCCATGCTGAGTTGCCCTTCTTCAGAGAAACCTGCCCTGTCTTGACAATGCTGGATGTAGCACTTAAGAGGTTGAACACTGTAGTGTCAATCAGGGCCAGGCTTGGGGTATCTCTTCATGTTGCACAGGAGACATATCCTCTAACTAGAGAGGCAACAGAGTTGAGTGGACCGAATGATAAATTTGAAATCAGTAAAAACTGGGCTTGCCTCCTGCATGAGACATTTGTGAATTGTGTGATCATGGGCAAGTAATGGCTTGTTTTTACTGAATTCCATGCCTATAAGAGAAGGAGTTTCTACTGGATGGATTCTGTCAACTTGAAGTCTGCCACTATCCAATGAGAACTCCCCCTGAGGGAAGTCCTAGTAGTCCTAGTACTTGACCATTTCAGAGAGAAAGGCATTTGATGGTCCTAGTTAGGGGACTAGTGGATCTCAAATATTAAGTACCCCTTGGTCTCAGTAATTTCTCCCATTGTACCAAAGTCCTCTCCTAGGTAGCCCCACCTTTGGCTGGACCCTTCAATTTTGTATCCATTGTAACTCATCAGCCTCTCCCTGATAATCCTATCTTGGACTTCTCATTTCCTTGTAGCCATGGTAATGCCAATCTATCATACTTTCCTGTCCTTAGTTCCCCAAATGCTACAAGTTCCCCAAGTTCTATTGTTCTTTGGAGAATCATCTAGCATGGTGCATTTTCCCAGGGATATGGCCCCAGACTATGTAGTTTTTGGCACTTGGCTCTGTGAAGGTGGCCAATTAATAAACCCTTGCTTTCTTGATTAAAGACTTCTTTTTCTGACTATTTTATTAGTTTTATTTTCACATTAACAATTGTAAGATAATTTCTTACTCTAAATTTACAATCTTAGGTTTCCATGAAATCATGTACCTGGCTTGAAGTAGATATTACAAACAATATGCAATGCATTTTGCATATGTTAGGGTCCAGTTCGTCACCCACCACCATGGAAGACCCCCAGACAATGCAATCAAGCAGGAAGGGTCCTTTATTCTGGTATACACCAGGGGAAGCTCAGCACAGGAGTTCCGCCTGCAGTTGTGAGTGCAGAGTCTTTTATACCCAGTGCCTGACAGCATATCACTAATCACCATATGTGGCCCACAAGTTTCTCCTGGAATCTATGTTTTGGGCATCAGTACAAGTTTCTCCTGGACTCTACGTGTTGGGTGTTGGCACATTTAGGTTCCCTGACAGGGGTCTGTTGGTCAGATGTTCTATAGTGATATGTGCTGTACTGACCAAGCAGCTCCCTGCTTGGGGCTCCTTCACATATTGTATAAACCTGTTATTGAGGGAGGCCAGAGCAGAAAATGCCCAGCCTTGGAAGTTCAGGAAGGCCTGAACAGGGAGCTGCTTATCCTTGGGAGCTTCAGAAACCATAAATATGTCAAAACCCCAGCTGCAGTGGGTACCAGATAAAGGCCAAGAAGACCCCAATAACATAAAATTGTCAAAGTTCCAAGAATAGTATGTAGCAGATAAGGGATGAGGGGAGCCATACATGCTGGAAAGTACTTAAGGTCCAGCCTTTCAGAAGAAACTTGGAACTCTTTTAGCTGAGTTCCCACTAGTGCGTATCGTAGTAGTCTCTCGGTAACTGAGGATGACGATTGTCTTTGTGCGTTTTCATCTATGGTGTATAGATGAGTGTGCACAAAGACACTTGTGAGTGAAGGAAATTTAAGTAGAAAAGTCGATGCTCAGAGACAGTCCCACTCTCTCAGTGTTGGAAGCCTGGGTCTAATGGCATGAAAAATTGTTACACCTGGAGACTTCCTCAGCTGCATTGGATGGCCCTGTTGTCCTTTGTGCTCCAACATGCCCATAGCACTCCACAGTGCTTTGCTGTGTCCCTATCTCAGCCGTCGAACCTTCTTATTGGTTTCTTCTACCTGTTCCGCCGAAACAGTCTTCACATGCTGGGTGAGCAAAGTCCTGGTGCACCAGGGGTCCACGACGACCCGATGGCTACCTTCACAAGGTTTAGCAGGCCTTCACAGCTGTTCCCCGGGGTGTGGGCGCTGCTGCATGTTAGCAGCTACTAGGAACCACAAGTGAGAGCTGGGTGTCAGTTGAGGGTCAGAGGCTGGAGAACTGCCCTAAGAGGGCATGACAAGTCCTCCATACCAGAGATACTACCCCTCCCTGAGCACCCCATACACCCCTAGTTTAATAAATGGCCCTTTGCCTGATTGCATTGTTTATGGGTCTTCCTTGGTGGTGGGTGAAATCCCAGACCTTAACATTATTTCAAGGCAAACATTGATCCTCAAGGTACTCATTAGACAATATAACAGGGAATACAAAAGTCAAAGTGACTAAGCACAGCATCTCTGTCTCTAGGTCTCTCTGTCCTTGATTATCTCTCTGTCACTGTCTCTCTTCTCCTTTTATCTCTCTGTCTCCATATGCTTCTTGAACAAAACTAAAGAACATGCTTTTAGATTTTGAATAATAGGCATTCTTACCAGTCAGAGGAAACAGATTCCTTATCCTGGAAAAGTTTTACTTGAATAGAAGAATTAGAGAGGGGTAAAAATATGCATTTCTCCTAACTGAAATTAAAGAAAATAATAATAATGAGGCATACTCCTGGTGTTATGGGGTTTGGATGTATACCCCTGGGGTTAGGGAAGGATACCTTTTGCAAGAATGCAAGACTCCAAAACTTAGCTTAAAAACAAAAAGAGAAATTTATTAATTTAGGGAGTAATGTTGAGAAAGGCCAAGAGGATAGGAAGATGGGGCAGCAAGATGGGGAGCAGTTCCTTGGGAGGAGAGCATGAATGGAAGGCTGTTCCTCCACGGGGACAGCATGGATGAAAGAGCTGTCCCCCAGACAATATCAGTTCTGGGGATTTTATACACTTTAGATGCTATGTCCTGGTGTGGATGTGACCTATAGAGTGGTAAGCCCTCAGGCATTTGGTGGGGTGGGGTGGTGATCTGACTGGGGTCAAGTCATAAAGATTCATCTCTTTGTCCATCTTAAATCTAGAGGACAAAAGAGGAGGATAAACATCTCAGGATCCTAGGGGGTTCATTGGGTGTTTCTAGGTTAAGAGTCATAAGGAGGCAAAGCAAGGGAGTTTCCCTGATAATAGTTCTCCTGGGCTTCTGGGGGTACAGTGCCCATGTCACTGATGTCAGAGAAATTAGATGGCCTAATACCTTCTAATTTGTGAGGTTTCTTTGGTATAATAAACTGATTAAAAGCATAGCAAGTTATAAAATATTGGCATAAATATTGACCCACAAGTAAAAGTCAAAAGGCTGACTGATCACAGTAAATATCTAACTTATTTTTAAGCATCTGTTAACTGGAAAAAACACAGAACTATGAAATAGTCAGGAAAAAAAACACTTTAATTAAGGAAAGGGGTTCAGTGCTTTATTCAAGGCCTCCACGTAGAACTGCTCACTTCACAGCCACACAGAGTCTGAAGATCCTGGTTGCTCTGGTCACTGATCCCTGGGAGAGTCAACTGTGCTAGATTGAAAACTCCAAAGAGCCATTAAAGTTGGGAAGTTCAAATATCTTTTTAGGGGAACATGGGGACTGAGGATGAGAGGGATAGTTGATTGACTTTACAAAGGTAACAAAGGAAAATGAGGAGTCCCAGACAGGAATAATAGTGAGAAGCTAATGATTTACAGTGTACACAAAAAGGGAAAGACCCAGTGAAGAGCTGGGATACCTTGGTAATGGACTTTGGCCTAAGGGAAGAAAGCATTGGGACAAAAGAGATACTTAACATCTGATGGGATTAGCCATCCCTACTTAAACTACTTTAAGGTCTATTGTTAGTCTGAGACCAGTGAATTTGGACATTCCCTCAGGGAGAAACTCTCAAGTGACAAGGTCAATTTTGGGGCTTTCACCTATAAACTAAGTAAATTGGGGGTCATCTAATCTGACTAGACTACATATTTGGGGGCTTCTAGATTCCAACTTGACACATCCATATGGTTATTTATACATGTAGAATAGATATGGATAGATTTCCAATAGATAGATACAATTCCAAAATGTAAGCATTTGATTGCAGTGGAATGTTTTCTTTGCAGTAAGAGAACCTAAACTTAAATCCTAGTAGTGTTAAGTTATAGACCTTGGACAACTCACTTGAATTCTCTGAGCTTCAATTGCCTCTAGAAAATTAGAACATTGAACTAGTTGGCCTCTAACGTCTAAACTGGCTTGAATACATTAAAAGTTAGACAGAATTGTTATTAAACAGAACATCCCATAAACCTAGAAAGTAGTCTAGCAGAAATTGGATCCAATCAATAATTCACATCATACATCAAATTAAGCTCCAAATATCTATCTGACTTAGATACAAAAAGTGATATCTCAAGTAAGTTAGAGGAACAAAAGTAAGAAATATCTTTAGCATCTACAAATAGGGAAAGAATCCATCACTAAAAAAGTAAAAATAAAAACAATAGAGTAAATAACAAAAGATAAAATGGATCATTCTTATTATACAATGGACAATTTTTAGTAATGAATTTTAAAAAGTCTTTCTTGCACAAAAAATTAAAATCATAAGGGAAATAGAAGAGAAAAAAATTGCAGTTAAGTTTCTTTAATAAAGGTCTGATAAGTACAATATATTAGAAGTTGATCTACATATATAAGAACAAGAGCCATTCCTCAATAGATACATAATCAAAGGATATTAAAAATGGCTTTCTGTGCATTAAATCCCAATGATAACAAGCTTAAAAAAATTTCCACATGCCTATCAAATTAATAAAATTAAAAATAAAGGAAATTACAGTTGCCTTGAAGGTGTTGTGAGAAAACAGAAACATTAATGCAGAGTAAAAAAAAAGTCCAACCTTTTCTGAAAGCAACATGGAAGTTTGCCCCCAAAGTAATTACAATATACATTCCTTTTGACCCACTTTTATTTCTAGACACATTGCACCAAAGAGTTATAAGAATATGGACATAGCTCATACGTACAAATCTTTTTTATATCATACATTTTTGTAGTTGCAAAAAAATAGAATCTAAAGAGCTATCATGATTGCAGAATGGTTAAACAAATTGTGACACACGAAGGCAATTATCTATATTGTTTAATATATAATAATAATAAAATATATTGTATCATTAGAAATTATGAAAGGTACAATTTCAGAGAAACCCGGAAAGATTAGTATAAAGTGATACACTGACAAGAGCAAAACAAGATGAACTTTAAAAAAAATGATATTGGAAAAACAGTCAACTTAATTATTGAGGCACAGAAACACTCAGATGGTACTTGGGAGAGTAAGAAAAAGTTTTATTACACATGGGCTCACTTGGATATTTCCTTCAAGAAGTGAGCCCCAGAACTTAGCTAGAGTGAAGCTTTTATATGGTTGTAGTGACTTGGTGCTGACATGGATTCTGAGAAGTTGAAATTTAAGCAGTATGGAGATCTTGGAACCTAATGCCTAGCCCCCAGGACTAATAACCTAGAGGTTATTCTTTATTACTAGCCCCCAGAGTTTCCTTATCATAATGACTTAAGAATTGGATCAATGTAATGTCCTGCCACTATTCCCCAGAAACAATAATAAAGCACACATTACCCTTCTCCTGAAATATAAAGGAGAGAATCAAGCTGAAGAATGTGGTGTGCAGTTTTGGGAATTTGTTTTGTTTGACTATATTTCTTTCTTTCAAGGATTTTATTTTTTTTCCTCTTTTTGAAGAGAGGGAAGGAGGACAGCAAAAATATTCCTTTCTCCTCCCAAATTAAAAGCATATAAAGATAGTAAAGAAAAGATGGTTACTGAAGAATGTTTTCTTTTTTTTATCTATAGATGGAAAATCAGGAGACAGACATTTTGTACAGCTTTTGTTGAATTTGTTACATGCTTAAAAGGAAAATGAAGTTGTATAAAATAAAGATTGTACATTTAATGTGTAATCAGTTCTCTTTTGCTTTACTTTGTTTATAAAAATCCTCATTTTTTATAGTTGGTGAATTAATAATAAAATATAAAATTTCAAAAAAAGACAAAGAAATAAATGCTCACAAGTACATATAATATGATTCTTAGATTTTTTTTTTCTTTTTTGGTTCAACAAATCATGAATAAATTAAACTTTATAAAAGAATTAGTGAAGCAATGTTTATAAACTTCTCTTTTAGAACTATACATGTGCTATTATTCCATTACTACAAAGTATTTGATTATTTATTATTATCTTTTATTTGTTATACTTATATTTAACTACATTTGTATTTTATTTACTTACATGAAGAGTCTGATTTGGGGAACATATTAAAGATAAATAGTAAAGGTAAATTAAGCATCTCTCTTCCTCCTAAATTTCAAATGTTCATGCCTCTACTAGTGCCCCAACACTAAGAGTTGAAGCTTCATATAATGAAGGAGCATGGAACAAAGATCTGGATTTGAGTTCTGACTCTTACATGATCCCTCAAGGTCAGAGGCAAATGATTCCATTAGATTTTGAGCTCCTTGAGAAAAAGTACTATCTTTTGCTTTTATTTAGGTTCCAGTGTTAGCATAATTCCTGGCACATAGTAATTATTTGACAAATGCTTATGGACTGACTGATTAAATGAATGAATAGGATAAAGATATAATATCTACCCCAAGAGGCAGTGTGATATGTTTGTAGAGAGCAGTACTCTGAATCCAGAAAATCTTGGCACTTTACTTAACCTCTCATTTAACCTTTCCCCAATCATCTCTTTAACTCTAAGCTTCAGAGGTGTGGTTGAGTTATCTATGTCTATGAATTTCACAGGATTTGCCTGTTAGAATCATGAAATCACATGTCCAATAAAGCAAACAAACCCTTCCTTACTGACTTCATAGGCCTTTAAGGGAATTCAATGAGAAAAATGCTCAGTAAAAAATACAGGACATTGTAAGGTAAATTTTGGAAACTGTTTAGTAAGTTTTAGTTTGTTTCCTTTTTCTCCAAGTTACCCTTTGGTAAAGTGGATTGTCTAGGTTTAAAAAAGATATAAAATTATGTCAAGAATAGTGGAAGTGTTACCAATTCACAGATATTTTAAAAGTAATTTATTTCAATTCTAATTTTTCTGACCTTTGCATTGAAGTTGAGGGTTATCTAATCCCTTTTTCAAACTTTTCCCTTTTTTACATAGTCTGGGTTAGGAAAAACCAAAACCAAAACCAAAAACTTCACTTTGGCTAGAATTTCTGTGTTATATGACATTATCTGGCACAATTTCCCTAATATTGTATAGTAAGTTTTAGGGAAGACTCCCATTAGTTAGTAAAGATATGGATGGGGTTAAGAGGTCAGGTGTTTATTTATCAGAGTAATTTGTTGTCTACTACTTTATTGCTGGCTCTTACACTTTCAAAATAGCAAATACTATAGCTCAAACCTGAAATAAATCCAATTCAGATGACTAAATAGAAGGAATGATCCCAGGAGCCCCTGGTACAGGTTCTTATTATATTATATTTGTGCTATTTTAATAATCTACTAATTGGTCTGCCTGCCACAAGTTTCTTACCAGTCTATCCTCTTCTTAGTTATCAAATAAATCTTTCTAAAACATATATCTGACCATATCAAATCTCTCCCCTACACAATAAACTCAATATAATTTCTAGGATAAAATATAATATCCTTTTTGGCATTCAGAATCCTTTATAGCAAGGCCCCCTCCTATCTTTTTAGCCTTCATATACCTTACCCTACTCCTATATACTATGCGATTCAATGACACTGAACTTCTTGCTATAACTCACACAGATTTCATCATATCCAGATTCTAGGAATTTTATCTCTATTCTTTGGCTTCCCTGCCATTCTTCCTCAAATCCCAGCTAAAAGTACCTATTTTATGAGAAGTCTTTCCTGATTCTGTTTAACTTTAGTGCCTTCTCTCTTTGGATTATCTCCAATTTGTCCATTATGCATGTTTATATATGTATATAGATAGATAAAGATGTATATATATTTATCAAATGTATACAAAGCAGATATATATACATATATATCCATACAGACACATACATATGTGTGTACATACATATATACCCATTGTAAGGGTCAGAATGTAAGGGGTAAAAATTAAAGGGTTGAATTAAATTATTTAAGATTGTGGTCACCAAGAAATATATTACTCAAGTCAGAATGACTTTTTATGGTAGTTTATTTACAAAATGAGAAAGACTAAAAGTAAGAAAAACAGAGAGAGGATATCTAACTTAACACAGTAAGTATTTTTCTCTGGCCCCTGGCTCAATCCAGGCAGGGTTAATTAGTCCTCTGCTTGAGGGACCTCATCCTTGAGTGGAGGGCCCAGTGATGAATAAAGCAAGGGCTTCAGCCATGAAGCCTCTCCCAAGAGGGGAGGCCTCTCCTAAGACTAGTCCCTCCAGAAAATCCAGGAAAGAGAGAGATTTAAGAACAGTCTCACCAAGTCCAAGGTCTCAGGTCCAGTAAGCAGATTCTTCTTCAGTCTCCAACTTGAACTCTGAACTCTGAAGAACAAAGAAGAACTCTCTTTCATAGGAAGTTGTAACTCCTTTTAAAGATGCTTCTTTGTGTAACTTCCTCTGCCTTCCTCTACTTTTATGTGGACCAATTATAGTCTATAGTTTTGCTTAGGACTGACTAGAAAGCAGTCAGTGGGTTCTGATGCATGGGTTACAGATTTCCTCCACTTAAGGATAAGTTGGGTGTATACATGTCTAGTGATTAAATCTAAAAAATGAACGGGGGGAGTTAATTTTATCTTCACAATATATGGATAAAGGGAAGAGAAACAGATAAATCAGTGATAGAAAGATTGATGAAGCTTAGCTCAAAAAACCAATAGCATGGAGCTTTTTTCTTTATTGGGGGACTGATTACTCAATGCTCCATTCCTATGTGAAGAGGGGATGAATCAATGAGAGCTTGAGAGAATGATATGGTTTTCTTTTTATTTTAAAGTTCAAGGGAAAAATTATACAACTTCAACCCCTCTTCATGGTGTCAAAGGTAGAGAAAGACTGGAGAAAAGTTAACATGAGGAGAACTTACAGTTTCAATCATATCCCTATATCCAGTTTTCTAAACTACAGACCAAGAGAGTTTCCTTTTGGGTGAGATATGGAGCTATCTCTTGCATGACCCAAGTCATCTTGTTACCAAATAAAGAAAACTCACTTAATATGTGTCATATGTTATAAATTCACACAGTTTTTTTGTCTGACTTCTCTTTGCTATTTGATTTGATAAATTCGTTTATTTGCTATCTGTTAAATGCATTCATGAAACTGACATTTGGTTAAAAGATAGTCAAACCTAGTTAGAATTTAAAAATTATTTTCCCTAGGTTCAGAGTATTTAGGGGAGTGTGTGTGTGTGTGTGCATGTGTGTATTTGTGCATGTGAATGATCTGGAGAGATAGAGATAGAGACAGAGATACAAGATGGCAGACCAATGTTCAAACTCCTAGATAGACCCATATGAATAATCAAAATATATATTGGCAACACAGAATCTTGCACTAGAGAGACAGTCATACATGTATACATACATACATACATACATACAGATAGATAGTGTAAACTTTAAAATTTCACAGACTTATGAATGTTAAAAATTTTACTCCACATTGAGGAATCCTCCAATTCCCTACTTGAAATAATTCCCTACCAGATAGTGAGAACTCTACTTGAATGTGAAAACTCCTTGCTATGGGAGGATCTCTACCCCATCCCTACTTAAGAATGCTTTAGGGCAGAAAATTCCTTGCTAAACAATGAAAGTACTTGAAAACCATACTTATAAAGGAAAGGAGTTCTTTGAGCCATGCCTATTTTTGGAATTGATACAATGGGATGCTAAGTGCCTATAAAGGTGGGGCAATTTGTAAACTACTTAGACCTAAAAGGTGAAAACTTACTCAGAGGTTTTCTCTTAATGAAATTAGTCGACACAGCAGCATTTTTTTTTCTGATTTACTAAAGAGATTAATCTACTCAGCTGTGAATTCAAAATGGGCTGTCTTTTGGAAAACATCTACAGTGATTGGTAGATGGAAGAACTTAGGGGAGGTGAGATAGGAGATTTTGCCCTTAAAATTAAGAGCTCGCCAGAAGAGCAGAGATCATTCTGAAACATTCAGATTGAGGAGGACTCATTCTGAAACATTCAGATTGAGGAGGACTCATTCTGAAAAATTCAGATTGAGGAAGGACTGATTCTGAAACATTCAGATGGAGGAGGGAGCTGGTGAAAGCAGCTGAGATGATGCTGGCCTGGTGTCACTAGAATCCTTGCTTAGGCAGACCTTGTGGTGAGTGTTAAAACACCGACTTACTGATTTTCTCTCTTAAGACTCAGGTCTAGGCCATATTGGCTTGAGGCCCTTCATAATTATTCCTTTCCCACTCTTTCTCTCTTTCTCTAATTCCTCATTATATTATTAATTAAAATCTCTATAAAACCCAGTTGACTTGGGTATTTGAATAATTGGGAATATTTCCCTGGTGACCACCTTATATTTGGTTTAAAAACCAAGACACTGTAGTGAAACATATTTTCTGCAGTCAAATTTACTCACCCTCTCTTATATCTATCACAATTTATATCTTCCACCATTTTAACTCACTACAGTTTATGGGCTTCACTATTTTAAATCTCACAATAGATAATCTAGGGATAGAGATAACTAGAGATAGATAATCGTGTCTTTGCATTCAGATATTTTTGCCTTTTCTTTTATTAGTCCAGGATTCTAGAGGGACAATTTTTGCTTTTCTTTTTATCTCCAGAATTAATAATAATGCCTGACATATAATAAGTATTTTATAAATCCTTACTGATGACTGGAAGTTATAGCAGACTTTTGATCAGATCATAGATCTAGTCCTGTAAAGGACTTTGCAGATTATCTATTCACCTCAAACATACAATTTTTATAGTTTAGACAACTGAAATTCAATACAGTAAATGCTTTGATAGTGATAACACAGATAGTATGTAGCAATGTGAGGATTCAAAAATTCATACTACAATTTCAAATCCAGTACACCACTTTTCAGTATACCATGATAAAGAGAATTGCATTAGAAAAATTATCATGTCATCAGCAGAGAGGAGGTAAGATTAAATTATTATTGTTCTTTATCACAACAAACATGTTAGGACAATGATTAGGATAACAGAATTTTTGCTTCTATGATCTATCTTTTACCTTTTCTTTACAAATGATCTCCTCTTTATACTGAAAATGTCAATAAAGATTGGTCAAATGACATTGCCACTATCCTAATTTTGTTCCCTCTAGCTTAGTAGTGAGGATGATGTACTGAACCCCTACAGCTAAAGGACTATCTCACATTAGGCCTGACACTGACTGATATATGCAGAAGCCTCTAAAGACTCAAGTGAGAGGCATAAAGTACTTTAAAAGTCTGTTCACAGAACATTGCCAGAAGGAGGTAAAAGGTAGAAGAGTAAAGAATTTGAAGAATTCTCTTTAGGAACATTAAACTTTGCAGTGTGGAAAATGTTATTTAACCCTCTTTCCCCTCAATCCTCTATTCAATAGAATAATTAAAAGAATCCATAGGGCATTTAAATGTCAATCGATTACAAAAATGCCTCAAATTTCTGGATCGACTACTGGACTTGATCTTTTAGCAGATAAATTATTATAAAGTGAGCTCATTTCCAGGATTAGGGAGCTGAAAAAAAAAAAAGGAATGAACATTAGAAGAGGGGCTCACAATAGTATGTCATGAATTGCCTCCTCAAAAAAAAAAATAAATGATTAGCTATCAGCCTGGAATTTTTAATTGAATTTCTTTTGGAAGAATTGTATTTATTACATAAAGGGGCTCCATTCTGCTTTCTAAAACCATCAAGTCCTGGCTTATGGTAGTAGGCTACATTTAGAAGCATATTCATATAAAATACATTAAGGGCCCCTTAATGCATTGGTAGGAACATATTTGAATATAGCTATATTAGCATCATTCCATTTTTTAAAAGCATTCAAATCAAATAAATACATTTACTGATGGTATTTATCACAAATGAAAAAATAAAACCTCATTGATATTTCATGCAAAATGAGTTATTAAGCTTAGTGAAAATTTTTATTAACATAATGGCTAGTAGTCTCATAGTATTCCTAGAGTTGATAAAAAGAAAATTTTGAGAATCCCACATTTTATGGTCATTATAATTAAATTATTTAAGAAGTCTTTCTGGGCCTCTTAAGTGAGGCTTAACACTTCATTCGGTATTTGTTCATGCCTAAAAATATTTTTTCTCCCTCTCTGTACTTTGAAAATATCGATAGATTGTTGGACTACCTTCTTTTACATCTCTTACCTCACCTCCCACAAAGCAAAGTTATTGCAATATCAGAGAAGAGCAGAAAACACCCAGGAATGATTTCTAGTTTAGATAGCAAGTTGCATAAAAGTCTCTGGGCATGACAATTACACTCTGGATGCATTGGCCTGGAAAAAATAATAGAAATGGTCTGATTGAGCTTTGATTAGTTTGGACAGATTAAAGTATGGAGTGACAGGTAGTCTATAATAGAAAGGACTGAAGGGCTTTATGATAACTGTTGTCAAATACTAGAAGCATCAATATGTGGAAAGAAAAGGAATTATATTTTTTCATGTATATCTCAGGAATAGAACTAGAATCCCACTTGAAAATTACAAGGAAGAACATTTTAACTGGGAAAAGAAACCAAGAACAAGAAAGATTTAATCAACATTTAGAAATGTCAAATTTTAGAATATTAGAACTTGAATAATGTTTATAATCATCCTGTCAACCTACATTTTACAGATCATAATCAGAGATGTTAAGCTGACCAAACTTGCAGATTTCTCCAGTGACAGAGCTAGGGCTAGAATCCAGGACTCCTGACATCATAATGTTATTCAAAATTGAAATTGAATTCTCTCAGAAAAAAACAAAAAAAACTCTCATTTAGTGAAATTTTTTAATCATGGCCTAAATGACCACCTGTTGAAGTTGTAATACATAACACTGCTCTAAGTTAAAAGCAGTATTTCATAGTTAATAAGGTAACTTCCAATTCAAAAAAGAGTCTATATTTTTAGGATATTATACAACTTACTAAATATGAATGGGAGAACTTGATCTAGAATTTTGAGAATCTCACTCCTATGAGTATGATCAGAGGTCTTCCATGTTGCATTATTTTTTGTACTATTAATGATTTCTAAACCTTTAAGCATCCTGGGGTCCCATATCTGGAGATACTTTAGGCTGTCAATATTCCTCTTCAAGTGAAATGCCTAAAAATTAAAGTTGCAAACCAGGTCTGTTGTCTGACCAAAGGAAAGCATGGTGAGGTATTATTTTTTCTTGTCTTACACAGTAATTATTCTATTATGACTACAGTTTTAGTTTTGATTTTTGGGTGGATATGTTATGTCAGTCACATGCTTAGATTTTGGTCAACCAGAACCCTTGGGCCAAATTTAAATAAAGTTAAACCAGATTGCTTTGATTCTGTAGTTTTGCAATTGATTTATCAAAATCTTAAATGTAGGATTTGACATTTTTCCTTATTAATTTCATCTAATAACATTGACCTTTCATTCCAACCTATGAAGATATCTTCTAGATTGACATTATTTCTGAAATGAATGACAATGCTATCTAAGACTAGATCTCAGTTTGTGAATGTTAGATGATAGTCTTGTATCATGCCACTAGAGACTTTCCTCTAAGATAACACAATTCCATTAATTAACTTTTCTTCGGGTATAGTTACTAAACTAGCTTTGAGATCACCTAACTACTCAATCAAGATTTCTTTATTTCATCCATAAGGGTATCATAAGAGGCTTTATAAAATATATTATTGACACCTAAATGCAGTTTATTTTAGCATTTCCTGGGTTTAAGTTTAGTAAATATCATATGAAAAAGATTTGAACAAATACATTTCAAATTTCTATCACTGAATTCAATCTATCTCTACAATTCAGTTAAAAATGATACAGTGCCTAAGTCAATTTGTCATAGAAAATGCTCATTAAAAGAAACTGAAAAAGAAACCCAACTCCATTTAAAAAGAGTGAAGTTCTTTTTGACTTTTTTAAATATAAAGGACAAAACACAAATACATTTTTGCTATTATCACAATTGACAGTAGAGGATGATAGAATAATCAGATTAATGGGTTGTGAAAGGACTTTTACGATGAGTACCCAAGGAGATCTGTAAAATTCTATCCTTTCTATTAAGTCATTGTAAATTTCACAAGGGTAAATATATCTCGTATATTATCAGAAAGGATGCTATTGTTATTTGCTTAACTCTAGATGTATAGCATTTATGCCATTATTTTTTGCTGAGTTCATTTCATTTGTCAAGCTAATCCAAATAGGAGAGATTTTTTTTAGAAAGAAATATTCTACCCACTTTGATTTGGAAATAAATTCATACTTTCAATTAAAAAAATTTTTTTTAAACCCTTACCTTCCGTCTTGGAGTCAATACTGTGTATTGGCTCCAAGGGAGAAGAGTGGTAAGGGCTAGGCAATGGGGGTCAAGTGACTTGCCCAGAGTCACACAGCTGGGAAGTGTCTGAGGTCAGATTTGAACCTAGGCCTGGCATCTCTAGACCTGGCTCTCAATCCACTGAGCTACCCAGCTGCCCCTGTTTTCAATTTTTAAGGAGAATAAAGTGTAGAAAAAATATAAGTGCACAATAAGGTGATGGTAAATATATTAGCTATTTTTCATATTACTTGTCAACTTTGTTGAGGACTGTGAAAATAATGTGATGCAATAGTAATTTTTTTTCAAGATGATAATGGGCATGAAGTCTCTACGGCTCTATTATGATCTGCTAGATATATTTTTGTTTTAATAAATCTGATGGGCATCACTGATAAAAGAATGCAATCAAATTACAAAATTAGTCAAGAGAGATGTGCCTTACTAAGCAAATCTTAATTACTTCATTTTAAAGGTATCAAAAGTATACTGCTCACACAATATAAATAATATCTGAATAACACTTCTGGCACGTTATCTTATTTATCCCTTTTAGTGTCTCATTCAACAGGATAATTGTCATTCACTATTGTATATTTAAGGAAGTATAAAATTAAGGAGCTGAGATCAATCTACCACAACAGAAAAAGCTTTGGACTTGATCTGGACTTGGTTCTAGCTGTGCCATTTACTTGCCAGTTAATTTCATCTCTGGGCCTCATTTCCTCATGAATGAATGAGAAAATAACATATCTTTCAACTTTAATAATCTATTAATGTGTAAATTTATTAGGTAACAAAGCTAGACAGGACATAAACTCTGATCTTCTGACTTTTACTTGAGTGTTCTTTTGATCAATTCATTTGTCAATTAACAGTTAAATACTTACAATGGGCTAGGGAGAATTCTAAGCTTTGGGAATTTATAGACCAAAAAGAACTAGTCCTTCCCCTCAAGGATAAATTTTCCTGGTGCCAGACTTGGTAGTCTATATATTGAATAGCACAGTAGGATAGGTCTTACTTTAAGCATCCTTTATTTCATCAATGTGAGTACTTCTACTGACACAGACCCCAAGCTTTTATATTTTTATAAGTAATGACACCTCACCCACCTAACCCCAACACAGCTACACACACACATACACACACACACACACACACACACACACACACACACACACAACCTTATAGACAACTTTCTGACAGTGGTCTTCTCTGTTTCTAGTTAGACTGATCCTGTCAATAGACATACCATCTACTATAAGGCCACTATTCAAACTTTCTACTTGTTATGTCTTAATAGTTTATTCTTTCTAAGTAAGATTAGGTTGAAATTGGAGTCAGGAAGATCTGAGTTAAAAACCTATCTTAAAATTAATCAATTGTGTTAGTCTTGAAAAAATCATTTAACCACTCTCAAGGAGCAGTTTAGTTGTTTCTAAAGCAGAGATAGGCATAGTAATATCTATTCTATATCATATCAATATCAAAATATCAATATAATTGCACATGAGAAAATGTCTGTAGAGTACTTTGAAAATGTCACAGTACTATATAAATGTTGCCTATTATAATTTTCCTGTGATCTTTATTTCTCTTTTTGAATCTTCAGCCCCAATATCTACTGACTTCAAAATGAAATGATGACTTTTTATTTCATAGCACAAAATAATTATTTGAATTACTTGGCTTGTGTGATCCATGAAAAATAAATGTTGAACCACATAGTTTATTGAGTCTACTTCACCTCATTCCTTCACTTATTCCATGAAAAATTCATGTTGATTTACTAGATCCATCCATTCATAAGGCACCAGTGGCCCCCTTTTCATAATGTGTATAAAATTAATCTAATGAATGATGTAATAGGCTTAAGAATCTGTAAGCTTTAGATATAGTCCTCCCTTGCTGTATCTCAGTTCACTTATTGCCATTTCACTTCATCTTGGGGTTTAAAAAATAAAAATTAAAAAATTATATATATATATATATATGCAGCACTCTGTTTGGTATCCTGGGTGCTGATTGACTCATTGACTATAGGTTAATAAGAGTGTGGAAAAGGTTTATAGGAGTGTGAGAAGGGTTTATAAAGCCTTAATACATACATATATATATATATATACATATATAATAAAAATAAATATAAAGCCTCTACTTTGCAAATTTTCATCTATCATGGGGTCTCTAGAATATAACTCCCATGATAGGGGAGGGATCACTGTATTTGACCTATTAAATTCAACCCTGAGAGATTAAGTGTTCTATACAAAGTCATACAATTTAGAAATTAGAAGTCAGGTTCAATCCCAAAGGATCTAATTTGAAATGTAATGTGATTTTCATTAAAACATACTGGGTGTTATGCCCCCAGATGAGAAAAACAAAAACAAAGCACAATCATAGATGTTCTCCTTTTATATATTGGAATGAGAACATGCTTCATTTATAAAATGACCTGGACAAGATAATTGCAGACCATTTCAGCATCTTTGCAAAAAAAAAAATTCCTAATAGGGTGACAAAGAGTTGGTCGTGACTGATACAACTCACTAAATCCACTTACTACTTGTATGATGTTGTACAAGTAACTCAGTTTTCCCTTTTGAAACATGAAGTTTAGATCAGATAAAATATAAAGTAAATTCCCTCTCTTGTACCTATGGTCTTATTGTCATCTATAGAAAAATATTTAACTTGAAAATGTTCATGAAAATAATTTCAAATTCCATGTGTGATTGTAATTTTTCATAAGTCTTCCACTTTTACTGCTTTGTTTGTGCAAAATACACTTTATTTTATAGGTATGCAAGACAAAGGATGAAATGTATTTCACTCGGTCTATATAGATACCTTTTTCATATCAACTATTCTTAATTATAAAACCTTGCTCTTATTATATGGGAACACAAAGTTCAAGTATTCATTATCATCATAACTTTGCATAAGTCAATTTGTTGTAAAAAAAAAAGGCTTTAAAATCCATGTTGTAGCTGATGATAGTTACTAGGGGGAAAGAAAAGAGCCAGAGATTAGTCCTTAAAATATCATGATCAAGGAAGCTAGGAGCAGACTGCAAACTTTTAAGTAGATTTTACAAGGACAGCTGAATAAACAGTAGCTTTCTGGCCTAAGAGTGACAAAACTACAAATTAAAGCTTTTATATTAGTCTTTCCAAGAAGAGGACAGATTTTCTCTCTCCAAAAGCTAAAAGAAAGCACTTTGAAATTGACTTCATCTTTTCCTATAGAGATAGTTCCAAAACTAGAATGAAGTCCAAGTTCTTACCTAAGAAACAGAGCTGACATGAGAACTCTTAAATATGGTATCAACACAGATAGCATTTAATAATTTCAATGGGTGAATCAAGGGATTTCATTTCCCCCCATAATTTAATTTCCAAGCCTTCTGTGCTATCATTTGTTTCCTGAGGTTCAAGGGATCTAGCTTGAAACTATTGTATCTAAGTTGCTGGAAAGGAGGAAATCGATCAGAATATCATGTGTGATCAAAGCTGCAGACATGAGAGTCTAGCAATTATGAAAAGCATTGAGAGAGAAGGTTGCTCCTGGGTGTATAATTGCTCTTTGCATTCAAATACGATATTTCTGGCAGTGTTGCTCCCCTTGTGTATTGCATGAATAGCTTCTTTTTCACAGGAGTAATTACTCAAACCAAAGGATTGTTTAAGAAATTTTATGTTGCCATTTTTTTTTGTATTTTGCTCTTCTCACACT